>NC_134412.1:98807032-98844532 GCF_038048845.1 Mixophyes fleayi | reverse complement strand
TCTCTGGCCTGCACCCCGTGTCTGCGGCCAGCTCCCCGTGTCTCCCGCCTGCACCCCGTGTCTCCCGCCTGCACCCCGTGTCTCCGTCTGTCCAGTCTCTGCCTTCCACGGTTGTTCCAGTCATGCCTTATACTGAATTGTTTCTGCATGTCATGTGATTAATTCTGTTAATTGCATCTATTACTCTGCTCTGTATCTATGTACATGCTATTCTGTGTACTGTTTGCATGTATGTCATATATGTACTACTCCGATAGGTGCTACAGAATCTACTAAACAAACAAATAATAACAACAATATCAGGAAATCAACACAGGTCATTCAACGTTGTTGGTTTCTGAAGAGCATCTGAAATATTACAATCACAATATTTGGATAGACCTGAGGAACCAGGTTACCTACTAGTCTCAGCTGTTATGTTTAAAGTAACTGGATGAACCAGAGACAATCCTATAATTAGGCTGTAGTGAGGCCCATCACTCTTATAAAGCATATATATATTTTCAATGCTCTCCCAACTTGTCCCTTATCCCAGCAAGACATACAATAGTATCTGTAGGGACTAATGAGTAACCCCACATAGACAACGAACACCGACAACACAGACCAGGTCCAATAAGAAAGTGCTGGACCACGGCTCGGGAGAACATAACACAGACATTACATTAGGGCAGATTATTTCCTCAGACAATGTAACTATGCAGTGCTATATAATGGTGTATTGCAGCTATTTATCAAGGATCCCCAATGATTACATCTGCTACCATCTGCATCCTTTCCTCCACGACAGAGGAGGAGGCTGAGCAGACAAGAATGAGGGAGGGACCATGTGTATGGTGGATTGTCAAGGAAAGCCCGTCTGGAAGAGAGTATATGGGCAACTGACACAGGACACCTGGCTGGAACCTGCCCGATACTGGACGCTTCCATGTGGATGTGTGATAAGGCGGCAGAAGATGGCGCGTCTTCTCCGCTAGCCCGAATACACGTTTCTTTATACTGAATCCTGAAAACTGTTATGAAATATAATTTAAATAAAGAAGACAGGTTGATATCTAAAATATACCATAAATACACCCCGCCAGCCCATTTACACACATATCTTCATGCTGCCTGCTGGAGCTCGTCCTTTCTAGGAGAGCTCTTCAACCAGCATCCAGGGGTCTTTCTACCCCCTCTGAAAGCTTATTAAGACATCCAGAGATGGCGTTAGTTTCTAAGGACTTGCGGAGAAAAGCTTGGCTTTTCTCTGGTTGATAAATTTGGCAAGATTGCAGTCCCCATAGAGGTCTAAATGGGCTAAGGCAGGAGAAGTCTCTGTTTTCTCCTACATTATCCCCTTAATGAATTAGGAGAAGACATGTGATAGCCAATCTCCACAGAAAACACTTGTATTCTCCGGATTTTTGGGCTATCGCAGTTTGATAAATAGAACCTCATATCTGCAATGAATACGGATACCAATGAGGAAACCCCATTGAAATGAATGGGCAAATCTCAGTGCCGCTTGCATCTGGACTCATTCACAAACTCATGCAAAGACATCCAGCACATATAAACCAAGGGGTGTACCGCCTGTGATCCGCACATCAAATACATAAGCTGTGTTTTCATACGCCATTTGTACTTGAAGAAACACAACTGGATAGAGACCTGCGCTGAGAGTAATAATACATTCTTCTTTCAGTGGTCTCTTCCATTAATGCATTCTTGAGACGGCATTAACAAAGAATTGGTGGCGGACAGCTGGGTCACCTTTTAAGGATTTTTCTTAATAATTAAAAGTGTATTAACTATTTTAAGAAATATAAAATATACATTATTTAAGTGCTTGTATCCCACTGTCCGTGAATCTTTTCAACCCCTACAGAGCGCTCATCAGAATCTGGGGGTGATCATTCATTGCATTAGACAGTTCACTCCCATTGTATAACGTCTATGGGGAAATAACTAGGTGTCAGAAGTCCATTTATTTTATCATGCTAGCCCGAAAAGTTGAGAAATTGAATTGCCCCAAGCTAAAAACGCATGGTGTGTGGATTATTATCACATGTAAAGAGAGGAAGCTGACTCGCCCCTAGTTCTAAATTGGAGCCAGGAACAGACAACCTGGAAACACAAAAAAACTTTGAAAGTCATTTCTGGTACAACGACACCACTTACTCTGATAACGGCCATACACATATTTATCGGCATTATGCCTCCTCCTGCCCTGTGGTTATACCTCCTGCCAGACAGAATTCATTCCTATATATTCTCTTTCTTGCAAATTGTAGTTACCCCATAAAGTAATTACCTGTTACTTTGTCACACTGGCCAATGGTTACCATGACAACACTTTGGGACTTAAATATGCAGTGCTGGGAGACACGTAACCATGGCAACTCGACTGACCAGTTAGAGGCCTCTGGTAACCATGACAATTGAGCAGTAAGCTCCTTTAACCCTTGCCGGAGTTGTGGCATGGCCACGGCATACTCTGCATGGCACAATGTCACATTACAATAAGATGCCCTGGGACACTGACTTCTTTATTATTGCAAATATGAAAATGAAATACCCCGTTATTTCATTAGCCGTTTATGAGAATCGCAGAACATGTTAGTGTTAGATATGTGATAGCACCAACGTCACATGCACACGTGTGATGTGTTGCCCACTGACATGGGAACATAAAGACTGTGAAGTCTGTGCCAGAATGATATGTATGGACATGGGATGTATTCTCCTGTATTCTGCCTACCTCCTAGTAAAGTGGGCAGGATGGCAGCCTCCCGTGGAGGAGATTTGCGCTATGATGATGTCATCTGCTGCCCCCCTTCCCCGGCCTCACTCTTCACCTCCTCTCCAGTATCTCCCAGAGGGGAAGATCAAAAAGTTGGAAAGTATGTCTAAAATATAATAAATTACAACAAAACCTGCCCCTTACTGTAGGTGCTCAGTGATCCTAAGTATGACATTCCCCTCCTCATTGCTTTATGTAGCAGAGCTCTTCACAGTGTCCATAGAAGGCAGAGCTCAGTGATCATGTGTATGACACTCCTCTCCTCACTGCAGAGCTCCTCACAGCGACTATAGATGTCAGAGCTCAGTGATAATCTGTATGACATTCCCCTCCTCATTACTTTAAGTGGCAGAGCTCCTCACAGTGACTATAGAAGGCGGAGCTCAGTGATTATGTCTGTGTGTATAAAAATCCTCTCATTACCTTGTTTTGCAGAGCTCCATACAGTAACTAGAGGAGGTGGTCAGTAAAGTCTGTCTATATAACACAATCACTGAGTAGAAGTTGTTTCAATTGTTCCAGATAAGACATCCAATGAAAAGGTTACATCACATACTGCATCTCAGCACAATGTATAAGACAACAAAGTTACACAATTGTTTTCTTACAGAAATAACTTTACGTTGTAGTGCTAGATCACCACTTCCAGGTATAGTAGTTTGACTGCTTGAAATGGTTGATAATGTCTATAAGAGTTAATGTTTAAGAAATCATAGGCAGAAAAAAACATATCAATGCTGCAGTCTGTATTCAGATCATACAGAGTGTACTTTGTGAATGACCCAAGACTGAAGGTTAACGGAACATCGGGCTTCAGTTCCTGTGTGTAAATAGTGCTAGGCAGAGTGCCCATCACCCTCAGCACTGCGGCTGCCTTCTCAGCATTATCAAACCTGCGCTTACACTGTAACAGGAGCAAATACAGTGACAAACATCAGGGTTTCAGCTCCCCAGAAATGCAGGGTGAGGTGTGGGGTGAGAAACTCATGCCCTTCCTGACAAATCAGGTCCTCTTCTATTAGATGATGGGTCACCTGGTTAGCTCTTGTTTTCACCACAAACTACACTTTGATGTGTCTCGTGGCTCTCCAGCCCAGAAAACCATGGCCGTAACGTATTAATTCATCACGCCCCAAATCACAAGAGAATTAATACATACTGTATATCTGCATAAAACATGTAGGGGAATATTTCTAATATATATATATATATATATATATATATATATATATTTATTTGTGCACAAATTGAAGAGAGAAAAAAGATAGGAACAATGCAGCATTGTCAGAGTTTCTCTGGAATAACCCTGTAAGGATCCAAAAGTCTCAAATTTTAAAATGGAAAACTAAGAAAAAAAACATGACAATTTGTAAGAACAAATTCATCACATCAAAGATTGTTTTGTTTTAAAGAAACAAAAAAAAGACAAATATTTCACCAAGACCAACTAAATTCAGAGGTACTCAAACTCAGTCCTCAAGAGCTACCAACAGTTCATGTTTTCAGGATTTCTTTCATCATGCACAGGTGAGTTCATCTATTTTTTTGGGGTAGACAGAAATCCTGAAAACATGACGTGTTGTTAGCTCTTGAGGACAGAGTTTGAGCAGCTCTGGAGCTCTGAACTAAACCGTCTCCAACTTCAACAAACAGATACTGTACATAAACACGGTGCTAGGACATCGGCACTAACACAGTGTGGTCAGTATCTGTGACATGAAGACACTACTGACAGCTCCTGCACTTCATTCATAGTTAAGATCCCACAAATCACCATGACAGACATTTCAGAGGGAACTATCCTGGTCAGTATAACAATACATCCATAACACTGACTGGAACAGAACTCTCCATTTTTGGAAAAACTCCAACATCTCTCGATATCTTAATGTTAATGTGAGTTCTTTCACTACTTGTTACCATTAGGTCTCGAGGCACTGCCATGAAACCCAATGCTGCCCTATGTCTGGATGCAGACCTGTTCATGGCCTGAAGGGACCGGACACATTTTGAGAGGCTTGTAGTTGTATTCGGATGAACCCACCACCGGTTGTATTACATAGAAATCATTTAAGCAGTTGTGTTGTGAATTACCTGAATTAAATGGCCAAGGACAGCTAATTCCTGCATGACTACAGTGAAAGAATGACTGAACCCAGAGATCACACATAATCAGGGAAGGCCGGGCAGGAGGACATCTGCCCGCCGGGCTGGTCCCATACTGGGCTACTTTGGGAAGGGTCACTGGGCCACCTGCATTTGTTCTCCTTTAAAATAGACTACTGAGCCGAGTCTTGCCCCCCAGGCCAAGGTTTGCCAGCCCCCCCCCCCCCCTCCACATAATATAAGGTCTTTATTTTATTGTTGCTGTTTGACTTGCTAATCTTCTCCTTTAATAAAAGTCTAAGGCACTAGTCTTTATATAAAATAATCCACCTACACAATAAGTACCCAAAAAGTACTTCATTTCCTCATGCTCCGACACCATCTCTGCTATAAGAATATGAGTCTAAAGATAAAACCATTAAAAAGTTTGAGGTGCTGGCAGATTTGCGGATTCCAATGAGACGGGGTCTCCTGTGGGAGAGGAAGATTCTAAGTCAGCAGTGGAATCGGTCCCTGCAAACACTCACATCACAGATCGTCTATTCTAAGAGCAGGTAATGAATAGACCCTGAGGCAGCGCTGTCTGTATACGTGAGGGCACACAGGTGGGAGTCGCGGGGGAGACGTATGACAAGGAGGCCATTACACTTCTTTCCACAGTTACCTTTTTTTAAAAAAAAACTTTATCTTGTGTCTTTATGATTTGCATTGGGCTTATAGAGTATAATGAAACAATCATGACAGAAGTGACAGGAGTCCCTTTAATATGCTTTAGAAATGATATCAATATCACAAATGAACATGAATACAGCACACCATTCTCTCTATACCTCATCCTTGTCTTATTGTAATAATTCTAGAGTCACAGGACAGCGTCACAAAAGGAAACAAAATCTATCACACTGCAGACATTTACAGGTCTGACCAATAATCACACCAAACGAATTACCAAAACCTTCTGCCAAGACAAAGTGTGTACAACGGAGGCTACCTGCGGAACAGGAATATCCAGGACGGTAGACAATATGTGTGGACAGATTAGCTCATACTGTATTATTTCTACTAAACATCTAGGCTAAGAGGTTTGTTTATTTATCAATATTGGGAGATAAGGAAGATTTCATACTGTGGATTATTCCAGCCACGTTAAGAAGTCACCGGGACAGCAGACTGATTCTCAGCGCCCCGGTGATTTCGCTGGCAGTAAGAGGACCGTTACCGCTTCACCAGGCCAGTCTGGGGTCCATCTGCTCATAAGTCAGTCAAAAAACTGCTATATTTAATAACTTTTATATATATATATGTATATATATATATATATATATATATATATATGTATATATATATATATATATATATATATATATATATATATATATATATATATATATATATATATATATATATATATATATATATAAAAAACAAAAATGCACTACTTGACCAATAAAGCATTTTTCATTACAACTATTGGCATCCTGAGATGGAGACAGTGATAGGGGGACACCTGTGGTCCTTGTTAGATAGGCTTCTCCATGTTTTGCTGGTGGACCCAGGCAAAGGCCATCACCGACAAAGCACATCACCTGCCCATGGGCTTTGTTAAGTAGGGAACAGTTCTAAATGTGATGAGTAGACCCGTTCTCTAGGGTTCTTCTCCCTATAATAAATAGACCCCTGAGTCTGTAAATAAATGGACAGCAGATTCCACTAATTTCATTTGATGGAAATCATCACCTTAAACAGCACAGACAGACCTGGGGGAGACCATAACTATGTACAGCCATGGGGAGAATAACGCAACATCCGCCCCATCCTCTTTCTGGAAGCTGCCCAACGGTAAACCACTTATATAGCGTAGGAAGTGGAGGTACTCACAGCATCCTCTTGTAGTCCATGTAGTCTGACCACAAACAGTCATCGATACAAAACTGCAATATTTACTGTTTTACTCATACTTTAAACAGTCACCCTAGGATCCATGTCACTGTTACCTGCTCCACCTTCTGCTCTCTGAATTACACACAAATTACAGAGAATGGGACATCAATCCTCCACCCTGTTCCAAAGAACCCAAACTCCTAATCACTAAGTTGTCCCCCAGTAGGTTCCCTATAAATGCACTATGTTGAATTTGGTGACTTCAGTTAGCGAGATTCCATTTTTGTTGCCACTGTGAATGAGAACTCTGACAACTGACAACTTTCTGGGGTGTTTCACTTGTCGCTCTTAAGTCACCAAAACAACTATATATATTATTTTTATATATCAGTTTCTGGTGCACTAATTTTTCACCGTACACTGGCCAAGGGTCATGGGTTTTGTTATTTTGAAACCGATGAATGTGTTCCTGGATAATGTCAAAAACTGTCCTTGTGGCTGCAGTACCAGCCTGTACCACATCTATCATACCCCTCAGATGGCTGCAGTACCAGCCTGTACCACATCTATCATACCCCTCAGATGGCTGCAGTACCAGCTTGTACCACATCTATCACACCCCACAGATGGCTGCAGTACCAGCTTGTACCACATCTATCACACCCCACAGGTGGCTGCAGTACCACTCTGTGCCACATCTATCACACCCCACAGATGGCTGCAGTACCAGCCTGTACCACATCTATCACACCCCGTACCACATCTATCACACCCCACAGATGGCTGCAGTACCAGCCTGTACCACATCTATCACACCCCACAGATGATGCAGTACCACTCTGTACCACATCTATCACACCCCACAGATGGCTGCAGTACCAGCTTGTACCACATCTATCACACCCCACAGATGGCTGCAGTACCACATCTATCACACCCCACAGATGGCTGCAGTACCAGCTTGTACCACATCTATCACACCCCACAGGTGGCTGCAGTACCACTCTGTACCACATCTATCACACCCCACAGATGGCTGCAGTACCACTCTGTGCCACATCTATCACACCCCACAGATGGCTGCAGTACCACTCTGTGCCACATCTATCACACCCAACAGATGGCTGCAGTACCAGTGTGTGCACATCTATCACACCCCACAGATGGCTGCAGTACCAGTCTGTACCACATCTATCACACCCCATAGGTGGCTGCAGTACCAGTCTGTACCACATCTATCATACCCCATAGGTGGCTGCAGTACCAGTCTGTACCACATCTATCACACCCAACAGATGGCTGCAGTACCAATCTGTACCACATCTATCACACCCCACAGGTGGGCGCAGTACCAGCCTGTACCACATCTATCACACCCCACAGATGATGCAGTACCACTCTGTACCACATCTATCAAACCCCACAGATGGCTGCAGTACCAGTGTGTACCACGTCTATCACACCCAACAGATGGCTGCAGTACCAGCCTGTACCACGTCTGTCACACCCCACAGATGGCTGCAGTACCACTCTGTACCACATCTATCAAACCCCACAGATGGCTGCAGTACCACTCTGTACCACATCTATCAAACCCCACAGATGGCTGCAGTACCAGCCTGTACCACATCTATCACACCCCACAGATGGCTGCAGTACCAGCCTGTACCACGTCTGTCACACCCCACAGGTGGCTGCAGTACCAGCCTGTACCACGTCTGTCACACCCCACAGGTGGCTGCAGTACCAGCATGTACCACGTCTATCTCACCCCACAGATGGCTGCAGTACCAGCCTGTGCCACATCTATCACACCCCACAGATGGCTGCAGTACCAGCCTGTACCACGTCTGTCACACCCCACAGGTGGCTGCAGTACCAGCATGTACCACGTCTATCTCACCCCACAGATGGCTGCAGTACCAGCCTGTGCCACATCTATCACACCCCACAGATGGCTGCAGTACCAGCCTGTACCACATCTATCACACCCCACAGATGGCTGCAGTACCAGTCTGTACCACGTCTATCACACCCCACAGATGGCTGCAGTACCAGCCTGTACCACATCTATCATACCCCACAGATGGCTGCAGTACCAGCCTGTACCACATCTATCATACCCCACAGATGGCTGCAGTACCAGTGTGTGTACCATGCCTTTCACACCCTACAGATGCCTGTACTCTCAGCTTAAGTATCATGCCCATCACACTCATTAGGTGGCGGCAGTATCAGTCTGCGTAATACGCCTATTATGTGCTATATCTTAATACTGAATATTTATGATGTAGTAAATAAAATCAACTTGCTTTATTGTCACATACATTAAAAACACCTTTTATCATAATCTCTGGGCTATCAGGCCTCGGGTAAGCTCTACGCATGCTGGGCTAGCTGTTCCAGGCACAACTGGTTAACAGAGAACTTGTGATTATTTCAATATTCATACTTTCACATTTGGCTGGATGGGAAGCCCGAGGGAGCAGCCCTGCTTTCCTTGCTGGATTCACACCCTAAAGAACTGCCTGCGGAAAGATCTCTTTTTGTAGCACGGAAGGCTGGGAAGACGGGAATTGCAGAAACAGCTCCATAACACCTCCCAGAAATGTGGGACAGATATAGGACAGGCTGCCGCAGAGATGTTCCACCGCGTCCACTCGCTTTCCCTGGAGAGACACTTTTAGCCAGAGAGTAATCCGGTAATGAGACTAGAATCTGGCTCAGACTCCTCCGGCTCTGTGCATAGAGATTAGACACTATCTTAAGAAGATGCTGCTACATTTTGGTTTTTTTTTGCTGACCAGCCGGGCTGATTCCTCAGAGCGGTGCATCCAGTTGCCATAAAACATAAGTAGATATGTATATCAGACTATGTGCAGCCGGAGGAAATAAAACACTTTCCAAAAATAGAAGTGACCATAGGAATTATTTTCCTATCCATGTAAAATGTGCCTCACACAATTGTATCCATCAGAGTGTTATAAGAACAATTAGGTTATTACTGGGTCAAGAGCGATCTTTAAGATTATTGTAGAAAGCTGTAAACAGAACTGTGGAGCAGGGCAGACATCACTAGGATATGTTATGTGGGATTTTTTATACAAAATCTTGAATGGATTGAATAAGTCAGATGGTCACTGACCAATCAAGGTGCAAGTTGATACTATTCTATGTTTATGTAACCATAAATAGTTAATGTTCACAGTATTTTTGCATATTATGGTGATTTCTGTATATGCTGACGTTTAATGTAGAGTTTATAAGATTTTCTATATATTGTATATGATTTATAATTAATGTTTATTAAATATATAATTAAATATCCACAAGTCTCTGAAATGTAGTGATACAGAGTGCGCAGTTGCGATATTTGTTATTTTTTAGCTTTTATTTGCGGATGCAGAATCTTTGCAGCTGATTGCCTTGTGCCATTTTCATACCCAGCGCTGAAAGGTTTGTTGTATCGGAGATTACTTGTCATAAGAACAAGCAGTGCGATGTGCGACTGGTTGCTGTATATTAGAGGGACATATTCAGGTACCAGGCTCAGTTATACAGGAAGTCACAAACCTTAAACTGCACTATAACTTCATGCAAAACATCTATTCATCAATTTAATAGTGCTAAATGTGAAATGTATACAGACACTGACTTTACAATGCTGACTGGGGTATACACAAGATGCTTCTCAAAGTATAGCACTGTGCTGTATGCACCAAAAGCAAAAATAGCCCTAAGGCACTTCTCAAGAGCCTTCATTCGAGAAATGTCCAACTGTCCCGATCCTAGGGGAGCCTCTCACCTCCCAACTGTCCCAATTCTAGGGGAGCCTCTCACCTCCCAACTGTCCCAATTCTAGGGGAGCCTCTCACCTCCCAACTGTCCCAATTCTAGGGGAGCCTCTCACCTCCCAACTGTCCCAATTCCACGGGAGCCTCTCACCTCCCAACTGTCCCAAATCTAGGGGAGCCTCTCACCTCTCAACTGTCCCAATTCCACGGGAGCCTCTCACCTCCCAACTGTCCCAATTCTAGGGGAGCCTCTCACCTCCCAACTGTCCCAATTCTAGGGGAGCCTCTCACCTCCCAAATGTCCCAATTCTAGGGGAGCCTCTCACCTCACAACTGTCCCAATTCTAGGGGAGCCTCTCACCTCCCAACTGTCCCAATTCCAGGGGAGCCTCTCACCTCCCAACTGTCCCAATTCCACGGGAGCCTCTCACCTCCCAACTGTCCCAATTCTAGGGGAGCCTCTCACCTCCCAACTGTCCCAATTCTAGGGGAGCCTCTCCCCTCCCAACTGTCCCAATTCTAGGAGAGTCTCTCACCTCCCAACTGACCCAATTCTAGGAGAGTCTCTTACCTCCCAACTGTCCCAATTCTAGGGGAGCCTCTCACCTTCCAACAGCCCTGATTCTAGGGGAGCCTCTCACCTCCCAACTGTCCCAATTCTAAGGGAGCCTCTCACCTTCCAACAGCCCTGATTCTATGGGAGCCTCTCACCTCCCAACTGTCACTTTTGTAACAATAAACAGGATTGTGATGTTACAAAGTGACAGTTTTTTTTTTTCTCCTTCACTAATGGGATAGGTTGCCCAAACTGACATGACCATGCTCCTTTTTCAAAAACTTAGTCAATGTGTAGACTAATAAATTGCAGATGCTGGAAGGTAACGTTCTGTTTTATTCTTCTCCAGTTGTTCCTAAGGCCAGAGATTGGTTCCGTTTTCTGCATAGTTCTATTATAACTCAGACCCTCTGACCCTCATATCTGTTATACTGCTTCAGCTACTGCCCAGTTTCTATATCCTGTCATGTTCCTGTCATTATTTAATGACAAGTAAAACAAATATAGTAGATATATAACTGTAAATTCAAGAAGAAGAGTAAAATCATAATCATCTTTACAAGATAACCAAAATATCTAGATTATAAATGGAAAAAAATGTTGGGTAATTTATTAGTTTCAGCTAATTTAACCTGTTCTATGTAAATAAGTTTAAAGAAAAAAACATCACTATTGTGAATAGTGAAAGGGGTTATATATTTCATAGGTGCCGGTGTTGGGGTTAATACATCTTTGGTGTCTGTATAATATATGTATAAGCATATAACCGACAAGGACATACTAGTAAGCAAATGACATAAATAGAGGGACATGTAATATTTAAGGCATCGCTGGGTTTTCTTATTTCATACATTGTTTGACATATTGTAGCTGAAAGATACTTTCTACGGCAGCGCAGTGAGCCCCTCACCTTGTTTAAGGTTTACCACCATACTGCTATCGGTTGTATTCTTTGGTTTGTATGTGTCTGAGGTCTGTTGTGTCCTTGTGGTTGCCCTGTCACCCTTGTTTGCACTAAGTTCTGAGGGCAGGACACTGGAATATATCTCCCTGTGGTCCAGATGACCTATCCTGTCTTGTCATCCTTTATTCTGTGCCGCCCCCTTTGTTTCTATAACTCTGGGTTGTTTCTCAAACAATTGAACTACAGGAACCTGAACCCTCCTCTTTGATCTGTTTGACTCGTTACTGCCTGGCCCAAGGTCTCTATTTGTTTTATCCCTAGGCATCTCTTCCAATACCATAATGCCTGTTATTTTTTACTTATGAATATTGTCCTCCAACTACCTCTCTGACCCCCCTTTCCCTTCTGCTAGCCACTGCATGATTTCATCTCCCACTGCCCCTGCTGTCCTGGTGAGCATGACAGTGTTTTATTACAAAGTATAAGCTAATTTGCCCTCCACTGTGTCTATTATCCATTTAAAAGACCCCAACATGTAACCTTGCATGAGCTGAATTCAAGATACGCGAAAATATCTTATCCCTGTATTCACTCCACAATTCCTGAGTATTTAAAGGACTCTCTCACGCGAAGAACAGCAGAAGAGGGCCCTTTTCATGGTTCTATGTCTTTTATCTTTCTCTTCTAGAAGTGTCTCACATCTCCTACACCTTTCTTACTTAAGACATTCTGAGCTCCAGAGAAGTAACACGGACATATCAACAATAAGAAGAGAGAAAGCAGAATGTACGAGCTGTGATTCACAGATCCTCGTGTCCCTTTCCCAGTGTACACTCATTTCAACTCAATTCTAATGTGCTATACTCAATTAAAACTGTGCAACATTGGAACATGTAAATATCTCCAGGTCGAGCTCTGCACACATGTCATTCTGTTTTCCATAACACTTGCCAACACTTATGGCTGGCAAGATTTTCCAATGACAATTTTTCAAGTGAGTTTATACCACCGACACCACCAAGCGCCCATCTGCCAACATGTTTGTATAACCAAGCGTAAAGAAGAAATTACTCCAACAGTACAAATGACCACGCAGAAAAACACATACTACAAGCATAGGGAGTTCTGTGTGCAACTTCCAGTGTAGGGCAGTGTGCCAAGCTACCTATACCCAAGGTGTCAGTTCTCACCGTGACAAGGTATTGGTGCCATGTGACTACATAACACTGACCCACACATGCAGCCCTGTCCTCACTGACACATCACTCATCTCCTGATATACTCTGTGCTGCTGGAGGACCCTGCTCCTTCCACTATATAACTCTCAGTCTGTGGCTTCCTGCTGCCTCCATTCCCCTCCTCACATCATATCACTGCCCTGTCACATGCAGTCCTGTCCTCACTGACACATCACTCATCTCCTGATATACTCTGTGCTGCTGGGGACCCTGCTCCTCCCACTATATAACTCTCAGTCTGTGGCTTCCTGCTGCCTCCATTCCCCTCCTCACATCATGTCACTGCCCCTGTCACATGCAGTCCTGTCCTCACTGACACATCACTCATCTCCTGATATACTCTGTGCTGCTGGAGGACCCTCCTCCTTCCACTATATAACTCTCAGTCTGCAGCTTCCTGCTGCCTCCATTCCCCTCCTCACATCATGTCACTGTCCCTGTCACATGCAGCCCTGTCCTCACTGACACATCACTCATCTCCTGATATACTCTGTGCTGCTGGAGGACCCTGCTCCTTCCACTATATAACTCTCAGTCTGCAGCTTCCTGCTGCCTCCATTCCCCTCCTCACATCATGTCACTGTCCCTGTCACATGCAGCCCTGTCCTCACTGACACATCACTCATCTCCTGATATAATCTGTGCTGCTGGGGACCCTCCTCCTTCCACTATATAACTGTCTGGCCCCTATTTGTTAAAATGCAACAATAACACAGATTTTGTAATGCCCCTCATCTGAGTGATATTATACACAAAGAGTCAGTTCTCACTGTGCCAGTCCAAACAATATTATACAAAAACTGATTCTAATGCTTCTATTCCGATTAGAAAAAAAATGATTTAAATAGAGCGTTTTTTTCTACATCTTCTACACTCCCATCCTGAGATGATAATAGCGAAACGAGGTACCTGTACTGCTGCAATCCTTGTTAGGCTCCACTGGCGGATGTATCACAGTGGTAGCCTTGGATAGATAGGGAGAAACACCTGTATTCATCTCCTGACATACTAAGTGCTGCTGTGAGCATGACAATGATCTGATTGACTTTTCACTTCATTAAGCAATATATAAGTTCTGTGTAATCCCCAATCATAACAGATATAAATTCACTCCTGTGTAAGTATATTACAGAGATTTCAAAAAACAAAACAATTTTATTACACAAACCATGATGTAACGCAATATTATGGCTGCTTTATAATTATTCAATGACTTCCATGCCCTGAATATATAGTGAAGGCTGAAAGGTAAAAACTTAGTCCCCAAGACAAACATTTTATGATATTTGCTTGGAGAATGACTTTAAATAGAATAATATGAAGAAGTGACAGCTGATGAATGACTGAGAGATGTCTGACGAGATTGTGTGTCCCTCACCGTTAGATCATATAGAAACTCTCATGCACTTTATGACATTATTCAGAAAGTAAATTGATGGCATTGTCCAGTGAATAAAGTCGGTGGAACTGTACAAGTGGGCACAGGACCTTGTAACCTCACAATATCAGAGCTGGACAAATCCCACCATCCATGGAGCAGACATGTCTATAAAATAACCACTGGCGCCTCCTGTTTGGGAGTCATTTCTATCAGCTCCTGGGAAGCTACATTAGTCTGGATTAGAGATGTTCACGGACCCCAGTGTTTTGGTTTTGGACCTGGATTAACTTCGTGTTTTGGCAAAACCACCCTTGCGTGTTTTGGTTCCCTATTTTTTTTTCTAAAGTCCCTAATTTTTATTGCTAAAATCACATGATGTTTTTTTATGTTCCTACATTATTATTAACCTCAATTACATTAATTTCCAGTCATTCGCTGTCAATTTTTGTCAAGTGACAACACGGCTACCCCTCCTGTTTCTGTATGAGCAATGGCACTGGAGAGTGACAATATCACTGCTACCCCTGTTTCTGTGTGACAATGGCACTAAGCATTGTCACCGGAGAATGGAGAGTGACAAGATCACTGCTACCCCTGTTTCTGTGTGACAATGGCACTAAGCATTGTCACCGGAGAATGGAGAGTGACAATATCACTGCTACCCCTGTTTCTGTATGAGCAATGGCACTGGATCTCCTGGGGAAGGAGGTACTTTTGGAACCCAAAACGCAATGATGACGTTTTGCCTCGAATCAGATCTGAGGACGCGCAAAAGTACAGAGCCGGCTTGCAAGCCTACATGGATCCCCTAAGTTTGGGTGGGTTCAGTTTTCAGAAAACCAAACCCGAGCATCTCTAGTCTGGATGGTCCTGAATTCTGCATTACTTTACTCATCCCTGCATTACAGGGTCTGTAGAAGGTGCAGATAGACCTTTAGTCAACCCAAAATAAGGCTGATGGGCCTTAATGGTTGTCAGGATAGGAGGACTATGCCCGTGTTTGGCTGGGACTTGTAATGTGAATATCAGGCGTCCCACCAATGGGCTGTGTAAGGAAACATCTCTACATTCAGAGTGAAACCTGAAACTCGCCCACCGGTTGTATATCAGGGTGTAAGAGACATGGAGGTGGTGAGAGAAGAGTGGAAAAGAAGAAGGAAAGAAGATTTACATACTGGAGACAGGAGGATTTAACTATCTCTGTGCATTCAGAGAAAACAGTTAAGGGGAGGGGGATAGAGGAGACAGACAATAAGAAGATATGGATGCACAGATTTCACCAGTGAAAAGCTGCAGTTTAAACAACACCAGGATCGATATTCTAAAAATAAATACTAAGGACAGACATTCAGACCAAAATAGCCACTAAATGGTAGATTCTAACCACAAAATGACCTGCGCAGCAGCTGCATACACTTCAGGATCTGTACATGCTGAGGGCTAGAACTCAGGGAAGAAAAACACAATTGATGAGAATTTGTGGCAGATACACAAGAGACAATAAAAGTTAGATTAAAAGTCTGGCAGGCAGTAGGGGGATATATATCTCAGTCAGGGACTGTATGTTTGGGGGCGCTAACCCAGCACAGGAGCGGCGTTGTACAGCATCATGGAGGAGGGGCAGGGTGATAATGTGGCTGCACCATTCTCTCGTGTTTACACTTTGTGTTCCAGCTCGCTCCGCATTATCACAGCAGGGGAAACACTATCCTAGTGTGCATGAAAGGAAGTGGTAGAAGAATGGAGAGGCCGACACAGCACATCCAGAGGGAAGAATCAGAATCCCACAGAGAAACCATGAACAAGAGAACAGAGAAGACGTTAACACTTAAACAAGTGAGAAGACGGCAGAATATCAGAGAACATGTGAACTGGGGGTGAGAGACACACAGGAGGGGGAGACGCTTCCGCAGACACTGGGGGTATTATGAGATGGCCAGTAAATAATGCCATTAATATGCAGCCAATTTATTTATAGAAAATAAAGATATCGCTAAAAATTAAGTACAGAAAATATGGCGTATGTATCGTATTCCTTCAATATGTCATTCCCTGTCCCACAGCAAGCCTCAAAGTACCAATATACTCGGTGATATTATCACTCAGTACTTCCCTTTCCTGATCATCTTATATGGTGTCTGAGACTGTATAAAGGATGGAGCATCAATATTATCATCATCCACACACACTATATATGTATATATGTATATATCTATCTATCTATCTATCTATCTATATACATACACACACTTACAAACATACACAGCCAGAGGCACACATCTGTACACACACATCCACACATACATACACAAACAGAGACACACATATGTACACACAGACACACACACATACATACATACATACATACATACATACATACATACATACATAGACAGAGGCACACATATGTACACAGACACACATTCATACATACATACATACAAACATACACAAACAGAGACACACATATGTACACAGACATACATACATACAAACACAGAGACACACATATGTACACAGACACAAATAAATACATACATACATACATACATACATACACAAACAGAGGCACACATATGTACACACAGACACACATACATACATACATACATACATACATACATACATACAAACATACATACATACAAACATACATACATACAAACATACACAGACAGAGGCAAACATATGTACACACAGACATACATACATACATACATACACAAACAGAGGCACACATATGTACACACAGACATACATACATACATACATACATACAAACATATACAAACAGAGGCACACATATGTACACACAGACATACATACATACATACATACATACATACAAACATACATACAAACATACACAGACAGAGGCACACATATGTACACACAGACATAAACACAGGGCCTGATTCTTCAAGGAAAAAGTGATTTTGTGCGTGTCATCCGCAAAATCACTCTGAATGCCCAGAACCGGACCATACGGGGCCATGTTCAATTCATCCTTGACTGCAAATAACACTTACTACAGCCTACGATTTTAGGGATGGAACAAGGCAAGGAAGAGGCGTTTGTCTGTAGTCAATGTACAGTAAGGACGCGCCAAACTGGAGCACACACAGCAGTGTCTGATTTAAACTCTGGGCATCTCTAAAGCATTTGTTTTTCAGCCTGCTCCAGCTACAGGTCAGGTGTAAGTGCTGATTACTAGTGACAACGGCTGTGTATGAAAGCTAGAACGTGTTTGTAAACAGGAGCAACTGTAATAATACATTGTATGTCTAATAGATATTCCTAACATCCTAATATATGTATTTCATGTAAAAAAAAATAATTATTTTATTATTATTTTCCTGTGCATTCTTTTGAGCATTTATAATCCACATCGCTATTGGATGTATCCGGCAGTGTATTGTGTAGCAGACCTAGACCCGCATTCATCAGAGCCGATGTATGTGTGTTCTGAAACAATTGCACTTGAATCAGGCCAAAAGACACTAGGGTCCATTTTACCAGAAGCCAATTAACTTATTAATGAGTATTTGGAGTGAGAAGAAACCCCCATAAACGAGTAGAGAACATGCTCTGATCAATCTCTGTATATCAGTATATTCATCAGCCACATCCTCTGTCCCCTGTCCTGGCCTCACTCAATCTCAGCGACTGTCGCATGTGACACGGATCTAAGGCCGTCACAAGTGCTATAACTGTTTGTATTACTTAGAACAGAAGCAAAATTGTGTTTGAAAATAGGGAAAGTTGTGGATTCATCGCTCACATTTCAGAAGAACCAGCACTTGGTTGCTTCAGGAATTGACCCTGGGAATAAGAAGATGGCAGCTTCCATAAAATAATTATACCTCTGTATTCATGAAGGTATAGAGAGGTGGAAAATTCTCTGGATAGAAGATAGGCTTATTATATGGGAGACGGGATGAATCACATTCACATCCTGCATTTCAGAGATGGACATATGCTTGGAAGAGACGTTACAAGTAACAGTAGATTGGATTCTCACAATACACATTTCAGGTGGACCAGGAAGTGGGCATACACTGTGACTAGATGAGAAGTAGCTGCAGTTGGGCAGCACTACACCAACAAGGACTTACCAGACTTCAGAAGGCAGAAGGTGGCGAAGCTATGAAATCACTACTTGCCAGCATCACGATGCATACACAAGCCAGCACACAGAAAGTCTGCTTCTGCAGTCGGGTAAGTCCTTGTGGGTCTACTCGTAGTCGGGGACTACGTACCCAACCCCAGTTGGGCACATAAAGAAGCATTGTGGGTCTGCATTTTTTAATTCAAATCTCCTAACACTTTGCACCTGTAATACATTGTGTGCTCACTTTTGGGTCCTGAGTTTGGGACCTCCTGTAATCTGGGTCTTTATGATGAACAGTTTTCTGTTGATGGCAATATAATACAAGTACTGCTATAACTGAAAGCCTGCTCCAGCGCCCACACGCAGCAGAAGTGTTGTATCACCAATGCCAGCTATATGCTAATGAGAGCGTTCCTATGCGGGTCGGTCATGTGACCTTCCTATCAACATATCTATATTATATTATGTAAGAACTGGGACTCACCTTTAGGCGACAGGTATCTCCAATTAACCACGGGCTCCGGCCTCCCGGTAGCAATACAACTTAGGCTGACATTGTTACCCTCATTGACCGCGATATTTGATGAAATCTCCACTATTCGAGGGGGAACTGCAAAACAAGAAAGGGTAAAAGCCCTGTAAGGTATATTATATTTCCCAGGCTATACATACATACATACATACATATATATATATATATATATATATATATATATATATATATATATATATATATATATATATATATATATATATATATTATTAGATATATAATACGATGTACAATTCATTTTCACAAATATTCTCAGTCCACATGAGAGTGTGCACAATAAGGCGATACCAAGACAGGTTTGGTTGCTCTGACACATATAATATTAGTGGTGTTCTATTAGTGTCTTATGTAACACTTGCCCAGCTCTGTATTTATTCAAATTTTATCAGTACAACGACCCAATCAAGTGACTGGTACAATATAATATTCCAGATATACAGATCCTCTCTATACTGTATCTCCCAGCAGGGATCAGTCATGTGATTGGTACAATATAATATTCCAGATATACAGGTCCCCTCTATACTGTATCTCCCAGCAGGGATCAGTCATGTGACAAACTCCTGTCACTCCTGCTTTCTGTTCGAGTGCAAGCTCTCATGAGCAAAGATTGCATTAGACTGCAGTAAGTGTACCTTCTCTAGCTCCTGCTTTATGTCACAGAACAGTATATAATGCTACACGGCAGATAGTGGTACAATGTTAGAAGTAGAGATTATAACAGCACAGCCAAATGTTTATTACGCTACTCCCCATATTTATATAGAAATAATAATGATGATAACCACCATATCTTGGTCACATTTCACAGAAGTCGCTCAGCTTCTAGCCATTATAATCTATATTGCAGATGATGGACATTATCTATCTCCCAGCACTCGGTGGTAGAACACTTTGTATTAATGGAAGTTCCTGCAGGTGCACATCACCATTGTACGTTCTCCATCTCTCACTAATGCAACATAAGAACGATATACCACGGAAACAAGAGACATAAAACGAATGTTGTGCTGCCGCTGACGAGTGGGTTATAAATGGCGCAGAAGATCTGTTCCTGCATCCGCCGCATGCACCATATGACCAGGAACATTTTATTTCTTTTGTTAAACTATGTTCTCCTGATATCTGGGCATTTTATGCTATAAATAACATAACTACACTATGATTTAATTCAGGCTATTTTGTTGTCTGCAGTCAGTGAGCAAAATATCCAGATGTCCTGTGGGACAAGAGTCTGAAAAGATTCACCCTAATCAGTTTATTGTTTACCATTCAACTAGATCATGAGGTGAGGGGAGAAACAGTGTCATTCTGTCACCTCACTTACATTGTTCTCCGGTGCTCTCACCTGTGATGCTTTGCGAAAACATCGCTCAGCTGTGCACCAAGCGGGAGCAGCGCTCGGTGTGCGCCATGCGGGAGCAGCGCTCGGCTGTGCGCCATGCGGGAGCAGCGCTCGGCTGTGGGCGATGTGGGAGCATCCCTCCGCCATTAACAATGGCTAATAAGGTCTAATGAGTGCACCAATCCAACAAATGCACAACCAATATCAGAGAGAACTAGCAAGTAGCCTTCCTGCCAAGCATAGGGGCTATCTTGCCGAACATAACCACTCTCAAACCCGTTATCTCCTATTCTGTACTATGCTGCAGTTTCCCCTCATAAATGATCCATTACCATTTGTAACTTCTTGTGACAATTCCCATTTATTACTTTACACACAGATTTAAGTTAGCTTAATGATTTCCTCTCCTGTTGTATGACTATTTAATGGTTCCGTTTTACTAGTTTTGTTTTAATGCAGATACACTGTAATTAGTTATACTACTATATTATTAGCATTTAACTAGTGACAGTCACTTAGCAGCGTCTGTCAGAGAAACATGCATACAAACACTTATAATTATATTAGTTGTCCCAGCGCAGGATTCAGGTACAGTACAAATACTGCACTGTGGCTGCTTCACGGTGACAAACATTTGTACCGAACATCAGATAACAAAACACAGAAATAATATAATAAATGTAAAAGGTTAGTAATTCAATAGGCTGCAAATTACAGCGAACACAGATTTTATTAATGCGTTACGGATGTATACCTCTCCTAGAGCTGATTATACGAGCCAGGAATTCACAGCGTACTGTGAGAATACAATGTAGCAAGTACAAGTGTGATTCATTCACACAATATGTCAGGGTATAAATTCCCAGGCTATTTACTAAACTAGCAATGGAGAACATTCATGGGCAAGTAAATGAAATGTAATTGGCACATTTTGCTATATGACTTGTGTGAGAAATGAAGAGAAACTGCCAAAGTCCATTTTAAAAGAAACAACAATGTTTTGTAGGTCTTTTTGTTAGACATGGGTCTTGTGACTAAACTCATACATTTTTCCCAGTGCTCAGTCTCCTGAATGGCTCTGAAGCGTTAATTGATGGATCACCTTTATTTTCACATTTAAAGATATTTCTTGATCTCTAAGGCCTGCAGCACTCTTATAAGGAGACCCCCACCATTCGGAATGCTGGGGGTGGGGTTAAACTTGCCTGATCTATGGCACAGGGGTGAAAATAACAAAATACAGTATTCTCATGATGATATATAACGTCCAGAGACAGAAACTGCTTTTAAAGACTTTTCCTGGAAATGTTGATCCCGGGGATGTTCCTAATTTTCTCTAATGACCATTTCTCTTCTGCTGTACAGTGAACACAATGTAACAATCGCAGTATATATGGGATATACTGCTCTTCATGAGATATATGGCTGGAAGCACTATACACCTACAGAAACAGAGCAGGTATGCAGTGCGGAGGTCAGGGGTCGTGGTACTAGGTCAGAGTTATATTACCCCAGACAGAGTGACCCTGACCAGTATATAATAGACAGCTACAAAGACTGACTCCACACACCACTTGTTCAGTAAGTGAGATCACCTGTTCCAGGAAACCTGTCCAAGCTATGCTATGACTAAGCAGAAGTTTCTTGGGGCTCCTTCCGCCGACACCCACTTTATTAGAAGACAAACACAATATTCAATATCTCACTCTGCATTAATCTGTGTGCGTGCAGAGATTAGATCTCCTGCCCAGCCATTCATTTAGTGCCCTTCCCAAAATCCCTTCTCCTAAAACCTCCTGTCAAATTCACGTGTGAGAATCCTCTCCCCGAGCGGGCGTGTTATGGATGAGCCTGACACCTGGGCTCAGTGAGACGAAGGAGCGTTCAGTGGGCAAATAATAAATTACAATGTACATAGTAGCTATTAATATACCCCCCTAATTCTACCTACAGGTAACCATCCTAGTATTTCACATCTAGCTACTATCATACCGGTCTCATCTGTAATGTCCCCATCACAATATAGATTATTAAAATACAGCCATTAGTCTGGTCAGGAGTTTAATATATGAGCCGGCCAAGCTTGCAGCTGTATAGAAGACTATACATATTTACAGAGCTCACACTACAAGCTGGTTTGCCAGATACCCGCCTTGTCGCAGTTATTTCCTCACTACATGTGGACACAGAACGGGTAATGAGAGGAAGGGGCTATATTTACAGTGATTTGTCTAGATACAAAGACACAGAGACCACCATCATGACAGTAAGCCTGAGGAACTAACAGGATGGCAGCCTGACCTGCAAAACATTAGATCATGATGTACACACAGGGGACAGTACCTCCTCTGCACTCTGTGTATGTCATTGTGGGGAAAAGAGGTATTGATATCACCTCAACCTGTCTGCACCTCATTTCTCACAAACTGCGGACTATAAAAGATATACTTTTTCTAGCCCTCTGGTTCCCCATATTTGTCAGTAATATTTAAGCTTGTGTATATTCTATTCTGAAAGTAGTTAAAATGTCTAACGGCATGGTTTGTTATCTTGTAGACTAGTCCATTGTTCCAGCCTAGGAAAAAAGGGTTATTGTCCACCAGACCTATATGAATGTACATCACACACCAGGGGGTCCCTTGTCTTTGCTTAGCTATGAGCTCTATGTTTAATTGCAGAGGACTGCATTGTGTGTTTAAATGTAGATGTGTCTGGATTGTGATCTCTCCTATTTAAAATAACTCTGCTGTGTACAATACCTGTCCCTAATTAAATCAGGAGTGACTCATCTGCTATCCCTCAGTCTGTATGTTTACCTGTGACAAGGTAAACACAGAAAAGGACCAATCAGGCAGGTCCTGAAATTGCTGATGGGGTCATTTTTGGGCATAAAAGAGAGCTACAGAGAGCAGCAAACTGACATTCACTACCCAGTGATAGCTGAATTCAGGCTAGCATTGAGATATAGATCTCTGCCCCTCATAGGAACGGGACAATCGGTCCCCGGAGTACTGTCATTGCCCTGATTTACCTCTCCAGGTCCAGCTGTGTGTCCGCCAAAAGCAAAGTGACAGTGCCCCAAGGCCGCTACCTTTGCTGGTAGCCTTAAAGGAGAGAGGGGGAGAAGCTTGGATTGATAGACAGCAGTCCCTGACAGTGACAAGGATACTGGTGAGGTGTTTTCATTATACCCTGTATGTTGTCTGTGCCAGACTGTAGTGTTATTTGTTGCAAGTTATTATTTAAATATGTTTACTTGTGCATTGTGCTACCATTTTGTTAAATCAAGTTATTTGTTTTATTTCTGATAATTGACTGGGTGATTTTGAAGCTTGGGTAGGTACCGGGTAGGCCAGCTTGCGCGCACAGAAGGTTACGTTAAACCTGGTATCCTCACAGTCATGTTCCTCAGTCTCACCATAACCACACTCTACACACCCAGCACTGTTTCTTGTTTATTTCCAGATCAGCTGAGCCCAGTCTAATGTAACCCTATATCTCCATGCTGCACTGACATAAACAGACAGGTATTATGGACATACAATAGGAGGCTATATGGAGATCTATTGGGTTATATAATGTGGGACTTTAAGGAGATATTTTGACTATATAATGGTGGACTGTATGGAGATATATTGGTCATATAATGGTGGACTGTATATAGACATATTGGTCATATAATGGTGGACTGTATATAGACATATTGGTCATATAATGGTGGACTGTATGGAGATATATTGGTCATATAATGGTGGACTATATAAAAGGTAAATTAGCTATATAATGGGAGGCTATATGAAGGTAAATTAGCTATCTAATGGGAGGTTATATGGCTGTATATTAGCTATAGTGGGAGACTATATATATATATATATATATATATATATATATATATATATATATATATATATATATATATATATATATATATATATATATATATATACACATATATACACACACACATAAGTACATACATATATATATATATATACACACACACAGGCAGGCACACACACACACACACACACACACACATATATATATATATATATATATATACACATACACACACACAGGCACACACACGTGCACAAACATATAGAACCACCATTATGAGGTAGATAACAGACTTCTTCATTTTCTGTATACTTAAAACATATTTTAATTATCATTAATAGTATTATTTATTTTAGTGGGGGTGGACTTAGGATCAATGAATTGTTCTGTGGGATTCACTGATCTGTCCATTACAGGAAACTGTATTTATCAGGAAGATTTCCGCACAGTGTGTCCTCACGATAAATCAGGCAATGTTCAGATTGTCCTAAATCATTTAGGAACCTGTGAGAAATTTCTGACTTGCTTTTACAGCACAATATAAATTCTTCAAATCTGTGCAGAATGGCTGCAGTGTCAGCTTTTTATTGATCGCTTTGTGTCCATAATAAAACTGCATAAGACGGAATATATCCCGAAACTAGTAAAATCCAAACTTAATTTGAAATGCTTGTATTCATTTATGAATTATATCAAGGTGCGGCTAATTGTACATGACATGAAAATTGCGACTGCTCTAATTCCGACATGGAGGAAACACAGACTTGATGGAAAAGTGACAGACAACAATTACGGCAAGAGAACATACGGCCACTAAGAGTGACGTCAATTCACATAGCGTCAGTTCATTGCTGCTATTAAGGGGCAATGTGAGTACCCGGCGGCTGACTAATATATTTTAGAAAGGGTTGGACATTATACAGCCGCTGGGTCCTCGCCCCCTTAATAGTAGCAATGTTCTCTTGCAGGAATTCCTGTCTATCACTTTTTCATCAAGTCTGTATTTCCTCCATGTTTGAATTAGAGCAGTCGCAATTATCAAGTTGCTCCTAGTGTTGTCGATTTTATATCATTCGTAGACTTGTTAGACCCTAACCCACCCTGTAAATACAAGCATAATGTGCTGCTGTATTTAAATTTACTTTTGTTGATTTTTTTATTCATCTATCAAAATTCTGCGACATTGCTACAGACTATTCATTATATGAACATAAATACAGACAAAATAGATCATTAGAGATCCTGTTGGCATATTGGTTTCAGCTGTCAAACAAACAAAACTATTTACAATTCCTGTAACTCTGCTTCTATCTAGAAATTTGGTGACCTCACTAGTCACTGGTCACTGGCTAACATTGGTCGCTCCGTCCACAACACAGATCCAGTTATTTATGATTCCTCCCCAGCACTAACTACCTAAAACAGAAATCATTCACACCCATGTGCTCCACTTGTGAAGCAGTAATCTGTATGTAGAGAAGTGTGGAGAATCACCCTGCCTGCAGCATGAGCCTGCAGACAGCCAGAGAACATATTAGTCTCTCCCTTATCAGTCTGTAGCAAACTGCCCCTTTAGCCTCAGTATGTATAGCTGTATGTAATGTAGGTATATGTATATATATTAGATAGATAGATAGATATAGGTATATATAGATATACACACGTTACTGTCTGAAAGAACACTGTACACGGACATTGCTGACGCCAGCTGTAGATTCTATATGGGGCATCAGTCGATAATGTGTCCTTCACACCTGTAATTTGTGTAAATAGGTTGGAATACGTGTGAATTTGGAAGCAGATTTCTCAGGGGCGATAAGGGAGGAACAAAATGTTTTGAAAAGTGTACAGTAAAAAGTTGCATTTTAAGGTCATTGAAGTTTGGGGTTTGCTCATCACAGGGAGGGGTAACAGGTGGCTCAGCCAATCTCGCACCTTGTGACTGCCACAGAGTCCGGTGCCAGCAAGTCGCTTCTCCCAGGAGGGTTTAGCAGATGGGTAGAGACTTACAAACTGTTCTGTCCTCGGCTCCCAGAGGACCTCAGGAATTTGGGAAGGGGGTGAAGGTCACGTGGGAAACACATGTCTGAGCCAGATTAGCCAGTGTCAGCATTTCACAGGGAAAATTTGGGCTATTTTTCTGGGTGGTTCCCATGTGGGTTCTGAACAGCTCGGCTCAGCAGAAAGTGAGAAGAACATTCTGTGACTGCAAAACCAGTCTTCCGTTAACCCCGTTCATGCTTCAGAGTCCCAGCCATGATAATATAATAAGTACATTAACCAGGCAGATGGACCTGCATACATCTCACAGCAGCTGACCTTCTACCGCGTCTCCCATCTATATATCGCCAGGCAATGGACTCTAGAGACAGAGGGTTTTATTCAAGTCACAGGTAAAGCTGAGGGATGATGCCTCAGCCAGGGCTAATTACCCACAAAAACATTATCCAATGTAATACTAAATATACATTATACAACACAGAAAGTAACTGGATGAATGGTGACCTGGGGGGGCAGGGATCGGACCCTCTGTTGAGTGTGCCATGAGACAAGGCTCCTGTGATTGGACAGTATATGACACAGTAGTTTCTGCAGATACATGCCACACTTCATGATGAGTCTCTGAGAAGATGATCTGGAGGAATACATTAAGTGAAAGATGGGGACACTCAGCACTTTCTCCTGTGACGGATCTCCCATCCTCGATGCCTCTCGGTCATTACAGGGAAATGAGACAATGTTCCACAATAATTTCTTTATCATAACAGAGAGGGATAAATTGCTAAGTCTTCTAGAACTGCAGCCAACATACAAACACTTCTTCATATCCTTAGAAATGACAATGACTTTAGTAAAAGAGGATTGTTATTAGACTAGACGAAGATGCATGGTAATAGGATGCATAGATTATGAACACAGCCACTAAAGACTAAGTGACTCAAAAGGATAAGTGAATATATGTTTGAACGGTGACATTGCTCGACTCCCATGATGGTAATCGAGGGCCTGCCTCAGCTTTATGGGATTTGTACCAGCCAACCAACCAGAAAAGAAATAACACACTGATGTGGCTCAATAACAGAACCACAAGCAGGAGCCATAACAAGTCTGAGAAAGTGCAGATATCTGTGTGGAACGGACGGATTATCGGAGGTGGCAGAGACACCTCCCGGTGGCTGGGCCTGGGAGAAACTCGTACTCCCAGAGCTCCTGCAGAGAGCAGAGACCAGGAAGCCATTCAGGGGACTGCAGAGGGGCGGCCAGTCAGTGGGCTTCGTTGGCGAGCCCATGGGACCATTTCTGCCCAGCAACATGCCTAATCTCTTTGTTTGAAATGTCAGAGTCCTAATTATTTTTTAAAAATACACTTAAAAAATAATTTTAACAGGGTTAAGGTATGTTTTTACAGCCATTCTCTCATTTCATGTAATCAGTCAGTAATTTACTTATGTGCAGAATATAAATCCCAAATCTGCAATAAATTCACAATTACCCTGAACTGACAAGACTAAGGAATCTGAGATCTTATAACGTAGCACCATATAACCAGCCCCTGTTCACAGATCTAAACCTGATAATGACTAACCTCAGGCGGCTCTAGCTGGAGGCTGCCATGTTGATCCCAACCATAGTGGGCGGTGCTAGAGAACAAGTCTATGCTCACTAATATGCCTTGTTCTGATGGCTCACGTAAAAACAAACATAAACATCCCACAGAATTGTATTTACTCATCCAAAGCAGGAAGGTGGGATAGACTTTTGCAGAAATATGCCAAGGTGCAGTGAGTAACTTACAAATACTTTCATGAGCAAACAGAACTGTTCTGACAAATGAGGAAAGGTCACAATATGTAGATCTCCCTCTGCTACAAGATATAAAACTGTTTGTTTTTCGATTATTAGTTTTCTATTCCTCTGCCATTTTCTATTCTGCTTTCATCTTCCTCCTACAAAGAGAAATGACATGAATAGGTACAGGAAGTAGTTGTAATAGGTAATCTCTACCTCTGAGGCCACGGACAGCAGACATGCCGGGTCACCTTCAGACATTGCCTCCACCAGGTATCTCGTACAGCCTGGTACCAGCGCTGGCACACACAGCAATACAGCTGAGATAATCAATAGTGAACCATCTGCTCCTCGGCTGTATTGACGGGAGACGCAGGAGATGAAACAGAAACAGCTGGAGTAATTATAAAGGGTATAGGACCGACATCCATGCAAAGCCTCCGCCAGATTTATGCTGTATTCATTAACACAGAAACCTTCATTGCTTTTCATGTTTTCTGGGAGATCTGTGAAATCCAACAATGTGGCACTAATGCTGCCATTTTCAATGCAAGATCCTGAATTATAGCTGCTACGTGGCTGTGTGTCAGACTTGGTGTACCAGTGAGGGTCTGCGTCACCCCCCATCCCCTCCGGGACCAGGGCCCAGGGTCACATGGCATTAGTCACAATGGTCCTGTCCAGCACACAGTGGAGGTAGTCAGGAATATAAAACAGACTACGTGTACTTTTACATATATATTTTTCGTTCTATCATTATTACAAAACTACAACTGCTGAAAAAGTGCTAATTTTACCTAATAATAATAACAAAATGTATTAGGTGTTAGCACACAAAGCTTTTGCAAAAAGCTGCCACCAAATAACGTGGGAACCAATTCTTTCAGTAATGTTCCTCAAGATATTAACCTGTGCTGTCCTTTACATTATAATGTATATTCTAGGTCACAGTATACTGTATGTCATACAGATAACATGTGTTCTAGGTCACAGTATATTATACAGATAACATGTATTCTAGGTCACAGTATATTATACAGATACCGTGTATTCTAGGTCACAGTATATCATACAGATACCGTGTATTCTAGGTCACAGTATATCGTACAGATAACGTGTATTCTAGGTCATAGTATATGATACAGATAACATGTACTCTAGGTCACATACAGATAATGTGTATTGTAGGTCGCAGTATATCACAGATAACGTGTATTCTAGGTCACAGTATATCGTACAGATAACGTGTATTCTAGGTCACAGTATATCATACAGATAACATGTATTCTAGGTCACATACAGATAATGTGCATTCTAGGTCACAGTATATCGCACAGATAACATGTATTCTAGGTCACATACAGATAATGTGCATTCTAGGTCACAGTATATCGCACAGATAACATGTATTCTAGGTCACAGTATATCATACAGATAACATGTATTCTAGGTCACATACAGATAATGTGCATTCTAGGTCACAGTATATCATACAGATAACATGTATTCTAGGTCACAGTATATCATACAGATAACATGTATTCTAGGTCACATACAGATAATGTGCATTCTAGGTCATAGTATATCATACAGATAACATGTACTCTAGGTCACATACAGATAATGTGTATTGTAGGTCGCAGTATATCACAGATAACGTGTATTCTAGGTCACAGTATATCGTACAGATAACGTGTATTCTCAGTATACTGAACTTGTGGCCACATGATGCTGCAGAGCTAGCACTCCTCCTGTATTACTACCAGAGGCGGCTACTGCCGGACACCAGATACCACAATGCAGACATGTTATCTGACACAATAGCAGCCTGTTTCCTTGGCATGGATTAATTTCCAGACGACCTATCCTGCCACCAGGTGGAATGAGGGTGGTCTGTGCACTGAGAGACTCTGGTGAACAAGGTCCCAGCTCTTCCCGCTGTCAAAACAACATATGATCTTCTAAAGTGCCAGATGGGAGGATTATTATATATGTGCGACAGGATGGACCACCTATGCCACCCTGTCTGTTGTTGCTGGGAACCGGCTGGGCTTACTTTGCCATAGTCCCCTTTCGTTATTCCGAATTATGTCCCTCCTGCCGCAGTGGGAGGGATATGCTGTCACCACTGAGCTCCTTCAATGGCATTCAGAACCACGTTTCTTCTGGGTAACTGACGCTGCTAGCGTACCTCGTTGCTGGTGTTCCTGGGCTGGTATTCCTGACCTCTCACTATAGATCAGGGTTGCTGTGGATGGATCCCCCCTGGCCTATCACAAGCGGTGGTGCTGGAAAAGCTGGGTCCAAACCTCAGACAGCCGGAGAACTAATTAGATTTAGGGTCTACTCTGCAGGTCAAAGGATTACAGCAATATTGAAGATGTTTTCAAGCAGGTCTTGAAGCAAGATGTTTATTTGCTCTCACACTGGTGGAAGGTACCAGTGTGATCAGGTCAGATAATCAGAAAATCAGAAGAATGCATTACATGCTCAAACAGCTTATCTTTTATACAGTTCTGACACAGGTTATTTTTAGCCTCAGGATGTACTCTATTTACACAAACATAGATTTACATGCATTGGAAAGCTAGCCATATTTACACTTATATGTGAAATTCTATAAACTCTGATGTCCTGCATCTGGTTTTCAGATGCAGAGAATAAAGGAGCCAGTCTTAATTAAAAGTTCCTGCCTTCAATGTTGGACCTTCACACATCAAAAGATCTAATTAACATGGGGTCTTTCATCAGATCGTTTGGAATACATATACACACAGAACAACAAAACACAAAAAACAAGCCAGATTCCCAAATCACAATACACAAAAGGCCTTGTAAACAAAGGCTCATTGTATCAGATATATACAACCGAAAAAGGCATATCCTATAGCAAGGTTAAACAAGAGACGAATTTCTCCCCTTGGTCTCAGAAATTAAAGATTTCCCTATATCAAAACATACACAATATTAAAAATAAGTGCATTGGCAATTTATATAAATCAAAGGCCTGCGCTATTTCCTTTAAATAAATTCATACCAAAAGTTATTTATCAGTGATCCAGTCACAATATGTAAATATTTTTATTACAGAAAGGGAAAAGTCAATGGTGGGATAAAAGCTCAGGGGAGACCTTTCCAATTACACTGGGAATCTGACAGGTGCAGGTATGTAATTATGCTGCTAGGGAAACACACAGAGGAGAGTCTACTCTAATAAAAATGGGGAATGTCTCTGACATTGGGGGATACACCGGATGGGGGTACATTTATTGTATTTATCTTAAAATTAAATTTCTCCTTTACATCTAGTGGTAGTCGATTGGACTATCTGATGAAGCCTCTCACGTTCACCCATGTACATTTTGGGATGTATCCCAAAACCAGCAAACCTAGGGGTGAGTTTTCGGGGGCAGTTCCAGGGGGCGTGCAACCTGAAATGTGATACTTGGAAAACACCAGATTTGCATTATTTGGGCAGCACGGTGGCTTGTTGGTTAGCACTTCTGCCTCATAGCGCTGGGGTCATGAGTTCAATGGCCTCATCTGTGTGAAGTTTGTATGTTCTCCCCATGTTTGCGTGGGTTTCCTCCAGGTGCTTCGGTTTCCTCCCACACTCCAAAAACATACTAGTAGGTTAATTGGCTGCTATTAAAATTGAGCCTTGTCTGTGCGTGTGTGTGTGTGCGTTAGGGAATTTAGACTGTAAGCTCTAATGGGGCAGGGACTGATGTGAGTGAGTTCTCTGTACAGCACTGCGGAATTAGTGGCGCTATATAAATAAATGATGATGATGATGATGGTGACTTTAAATGAGCCATTAGAGACTCACAAGTGTGACTTCACAAATGTGATGTGGTGTTGTTGTGTGGTGTGGTTTGATGTAGTTTCCACGTACTCTGCTCCTGTATGATATTACCTTGGCACACCTTGGAGAACTACAATTCCCAGCATGTCATGTCTGATGAAGTACATTTAAAACACCCTTACTCAATAAATATCCTCTAGGCTTTATCAGCAAATAAGGCACAAAATGATTATTTTACTGTGCAGTTGGGGGCCAATCTTTAAAATAATGGACAATTACAGGGACAGAAAATTCTAAGGACACACCCTTTGAACCTGGGACTGTCCATGGAATTAGGGACAAGTGAGACGGGGCCAGTGGTGTCATAGTAGTTGAAAGGACCTGTATGAGATCCCATCAGGACACTTTCTGTAATGGTGTTTGCATTTTCCACCAGAGCCGGAGTGCACTGTCAGGGTAACACAGAACAGTGCACTTCACCTTCATGGTTCATCTGTGGGAAATTGGATTTTTGCGGTCCATAATGTGGACTCTCCTGTTCTGTGATGGCGCCGGTGTGGTGGGACATGTCATCAAGTGTCCGGTAATGAAACAGTTACTAGATTGTAGTCTGCTGGTTCCGCATTGCAACAGATTTCATTAGCAGTAATAAAATAAACCTTTAATCACAAATGCCTCATTCCAGATTTCATGAATGGTCATTAACGATCGATAATGACAATTAGATTTTACCTAATATGCCGCTATTATGGGAAACAGCAGATGTGTGATTGGGTCAGAGAAGACTTCAAACACTGAAACGCGGAAAGAGGTGCTGAAGAAAAGATGAATTAATCATTAAACTGCCGGGATCTAACAGCAACAGAAGCAGCTAATTCCATCTCCTCTCTGGATACAGTGTCTGAGCACCATCTAAGGATGTATTGTATCAAGAAAGTACCTTCGCTTTACTGTCACAATGGCAACATCTTATTTACTGGGAGAATTTGTGCTTCATTCATTCGCTGTGTTTGTGTATATATATACAGATATATATATATATATATATATATATATATATATATATATATATATATAAACACACACACACACGTACAAGATCATCCACAGGACTGGGTTGAAGTTGGGGTAAGTGTTACTCTGTGTATACAGTGTGTGTGTGTGTGTGTGTGTGTATGTGTATGTACGTGTGTATATATATATATATATATATATATATATATATATATATATATATATATATATATATATATATATATACATATATATATATATATATATATATATATACATATATACATATATACATATATATATATATATATATATATATATATATATATATATATATATATATATATATATATATATACACACACACATATTATATTATTATATATATAAATTATTTTGCACATAATATGGATACTGGCCTACCCAAACTATAAATCTGTCCCCACATTATAAATTTACCTCCCACTACAATGCAACATGGTTTTGCCCAAGTGCAAAGTTACTCCTTTTTTGCTTTGCTCTCCTTAAAGACTTAGGCCCTAAGTGTGTAAAAAGGAAGCCCCTGGCTTATGTATGTGAGGACACAAGGCTGAGATGTATCTAGGCGGTTAATGTAAGGATCAGAGTTTCCTTAACACTTGAGGGTAAATGTATCAAGCTAACACTTTTTTCAGCAATTTTAAATTGCTGCAAATCGCTAGAGATCACCAACATTTTTTTGTGCAAAGTCGCCATATGTATTAACCTGCAATTTTGTTATTCTAAAATCCAATCTCCAACAATGTGTGTCGATTTTAAAACTCCTGTCCTGTCGGCAGTTTAGTCAAACTCACCAGAGATTCAGCAGAAACAGAAACTCAACAGAGAGAAAAAAACATGCAGTTAGAGCTAAGGGGCCATTCTTAACATAACAAGAGGCACAATACAAGTTTTAAAAATGAGGGTAATTGAGATTTCTTGTTTAGAGGGGCAAAAATTATTATTACTTACTTTACTGGGCCAAAATTATTTTATGAATAAATTAGTGGGACAAATTTCTTTTACCATTATATGTAAGTGAAAAAATGTTACTTTATTATATTATAGTAACCTACTATTTATTATATTATAGTAACCTACTATTTATTATATTATAGTAACCTACTATTTATTATATTATAGTAACCTACTATTTATTATATTATAGTAACCTACTATTTATTATATTAAGTAACCTACTATTTATTATATTATAGTAACATACTATTTATTATATTATAGTAACATACTATTTATTATATTATAGTAACATACTATTTATTATATTATTGTAACATACTATTTATTATATTATAGTGGTATACTATTTATTATATTATAGTAACATACTATTTATTATATTATAGTAACATACTATTTATTATATTATAGTAACATACTATTTATTATATTATAGTAACATACTATTTATTATATTATAGTGGTATACTATTTATTATATTATAGTGGTATACTATTTATCATATTATAGTAACATACTATTTATCATATTATTGTAACATACTATTTATTATATTATAGTAACATACTATTTATTATATTATAGTGGTATACTATTTATTATATTATAGTGGTATACTATTTATTATATTATAGTAACATACTATTTATTATATTATAGAAACATACTATTTATTATATTATAGTAACATACTATTTATCATATTATTGTAACATACTATTTATTATATTATAGTAACATACTATTTATTATATTATAGTGGTATACTATTTATTATATTATAGTGGTATACTATTTATTATATTATAGTAACATACTATTTATTATATTATAGAAACATACTATTTATTATATTATAGTAACATACTATTTATTATATTATAGTAACATACTATTTATTATATTATAGTGGTATACAATTTATTATATTCTAGTAACATACTATTTATTATATTATTGTAACATACTATTTATTATATTATAGTAACATACTATTTATTATATTATAGTGGTATACTATTTATTATATTATAGTAACATACTATTTATTATATTATAGTAACATACTATTTATTATATTACAAGTTAACCCGTGCATGATACTTATGCATTCTAGTCAAATCAAGCTACTTAAGGTGTTAAAAAGGTTCTTGTCATGCATTTGGGCCTAGTCCAGGCCTCCTCAGGGGAAGAGCGTTACTTCCCGACGCAAGCGCCCTTTTTTAACGTGGTTTTGTCCACATGTCACCACCACATAATTTTTCTCCATCACCTCATCCTTCATCAAGCTACTTAAGGTGTAAAAACTTCCCACTGTCACCCCCGGCAACCACTCCCAACTGTCACTTCTCCTTTAAGAAATATATAGGTCAGTGTATAACTCTGCCCAGCAGGTGGCGCTGCAGCTTGGTTTTTTTTCCCCCACACACGCCACTAGGCATTTATATAGTAGATAGTAACATACTATTTATTATATTATAGTAACATACTATTTATTATATTATAGTAACATACTATTTATTAAATTATAGTAATATACTATTTATTATATTATAGTGGTATACTATTTATATTATAGTAACATACTATTTATTATATTATAGTAATATACTATTTATTATATTATAGTGGTATACTATTTATTATATTATAGTAACATACTATTTATTATATTATAGTAATATACTATTTATTATATTATAGTGGTATACTATTTATTATATTATAGTAATATACTATTTATTATATTATAGTGGTATACTATTTATTATATTATAGTAACATACTATTGTAATACCAGTGGGGCAATAAGATTTATTTTCTGATTTGGCAGCACTATATATTTCCAGATGGGGACACCGTTTAAAGTACATACTTGTGGCACAAGTGGCAGCCTGTACATGGGCTCAAGCATGTACTTTAAATGGTGTTGCCACATGATTACCCTGATAATTAAAACTTGTATTGTGCCTCCTGTTATGCCAACATTGGCCAGCAGTGGAAGCGGACGTGTCTGCTAACCTCGCCTATCCAAAACAGTGTTTTAACTCTGGCGATTTTCACAGCAATCTTGGCGAGTTTCCAAAATCGCAGTTTCATACATACGGCGACTTATATTCTCAAAATGGCCAAAAGAAAAGGACGTCGTTTTGATTTGTGACGATATTGGTTACATCACTTTAGTGGAGATTTACTATCGACTCGCACTTTCATACACCGGTGGGTGAGAAGTCACCCAAGAAAATCTGTGAAAACAGCATATCCCAGCATGAAACATTTTGCTCTTGGTCTTTCGTCCTTGGACTCAAAGACAGCTTATAACACTGTGAACTAGATCATATAGTGCTCTCTGTCTCGAGACCTCAGCTGGGATCTCTAGCGGTAAGATGCTCATTACACATAAAGTCACATTGTGTGTTGCTGCGGTATAACTTCCCAATTTCTCTTTACAGAATACGACTAATGTACACAATAACAGGTCACAGAAGATCGCTACTAGCAACGTGCAGGTGGAAGTGTAGCGAGAAATCAGGACTTGGCTTACATCAATGTAATGCAAATAAGACATCAATCATAGGTTGCTATGGGATACTGCGCGGGTATGTTAGTAATTCACCCCGAAAGAGGGCACTAACAGCTACTGGTTCTGACCTTGGATAGGGCAGAGCGGCTCTGAGGATGGCGTTAGCCATAGGGGTCAAGCTCTGAAAATCTGAGCTATGGGAGCTTGATAAACTGGCCCAGACCGCAGTCCCCATTGAAAATGATGAAGAATGCTGTTTTCTGTGTTAGGCTGTTAAACAACTAGTATACTAAAATATACCACAACCATGCTGCCTGTGTCTATATTTCAGTATAACGGCCGGCCTGCTGGGATAGTTCCCATATTATACATATGGGCACAGATACATGCATGTATGATGCTCCCAGCACCTGCTCCCCTATACTCAGGTTACCCTCACTCACCTCTGACAATCATGAGCAGTGCTAGAAGCTGTAGTATGAACATAGCCTGCTCTGCGCATACTGCACACCGGGCAGGCGGATTCTACAGCCCTGCTTGGCTCCAAGAAAGAAGAGAATGAAGGACAAGGGCTAAGAGGGAGTACAGAGAGAATGATGAAAGCCGAGCAGCAGCCCACGGCTGCCCACAGAGAGGCTGCTCTTTCTGACAAGCTCTATAAAGGGAAGGCTGCAGAACACCGCCGCACGTTATTCAGACCTGGCCTCAGTACTGAGAAGCATCTCCCTCCCCACTCATCCTTTGTCCGTGAAACTAATGAGAAAGAAACACATTTACAATAGTAAGACAGATAACCAATTGAAATTAGAAGTATGGAACAAAGAAAGTGCAGCGCCTCAGTCCGCACGCTCGGAGCGCAGATATGAACTGGTTA
>NC_134412.1:98679532-98802032 GCF_038048845.1 Mixophyes fleayi | reverse complement strand
GTCTATGGACCACTTGTCATTGCCGGTGTATAATATGGTGCTGCGGTTCAGCCAGGCCACCCGTGTTACTCTATTATCCACCGTGCACCTGCAGAAAAAAGAGAGAGTATAAGTGAAAGGCATATACCCTATGAGCCTGAGTCATTAAGGAGAGAAAAGCATACTAGGCTGAGTATCTCAGCACCTGGGCAAAACCATGTCGCTTTGAAGAGGGAGGTAAATTTAAAATGTGGGGACAGGTTTATAGTTGGGGTAGGACATGTCCTAGATCAACTTTACATTTCAGTGTTACATAAAACTATCAAGTATTTGTGTGCTACATGAAAAAACAGCCAGTATTTAACTTATGTGCAAAATAAAAGAGTAATCTGCACCCCTTGTATTGTAACATAGTTTGTCCAGTAGAACATTTACTCCTTTTTTTTGCCTGAACCGACTCACAACATATTTCAGGCCCCTAGATCAAGCTGCTTTTTTTAAGGACAAACCACCAATGCATGAATGAGGCTTTGTTCAAAGATGGAGCGGCAAACCATTTACCTGGACTGGTGCTCCTTAATGCCTCCTTCCGTCACTGCCCTATACAGTAAAGGTCTATTGCCTGGACAGTATAAATGGCGTTCTATTTAAAGAATCGGCTCGCCTCTGGTTTTAAGAATCACAGAGAATGTGAAAAATTTAATTTTGCGGAGAGAAAGATGCTCTGCATCCCGCCGTAATACAGTCCCCCTACCCCTTAATTACTCCTACTAAATACTTACATTTATTTAAAATTTTACAGCAAAAACAAAATCTGTAGTTTACATGTAGCTGCATAAGTTGGCACATTCTGCCCCCACACTCAGCGAGCGCTCAGTTTCTCCCTACTGACCTTCAATGGCTCCTGTCGGGGATTCACCTCTAACCTCTACCAATATTGGGGCTTATGTCAAACCTGCAAACATCGCGTGACGAAATATTTTCTTGTCACCCCCTTGCTACAGATAAAAGCTGGATAGTGGGATCCCTTTATGAAACAATAGAATTCGAAGATAGACACATTTATTATGACAAGGTCACAGCCACAACAGGTCACTGGCCGCCCTGATCTCATCTCTTCTCATCTGTGATTGTCCCCATTCCTCTTTATAGGACTCTGCTTAATGTCCTTATATGTTCCAGTCTATGTAACTATAAAGGGAATCAATTTGGGGAGGCCTCACAAAATCCAAAATATTTATTTAAAATAAAACCACTCTTTTTAATCCGAGAAAATACTAATTCAGTACATTATCTTTGGAGACCCTTTTGAAGAAGTCACAAGAATAATATTGATCTATCATTAAAGTTATAAAACAACATAATCCCTTTGTTAAATTATAATGGACAGGATTGATGGACAGAAGTTCAATTACAGAACCTTGAGAACGAGCCCGGTGAACAGATGGCTGGACAGACTGCAGGACTGGGAAAAGGGAATTGATGGCGGATAATGAGTGAAGCCGGGAAGAGAAGGGTGGAATAATATAGAGAGCACATTGCATTCGTCTCTGTGTGATTGACATGAGCAACAGATGAAAGATTCATATGAAGACTGCAGAGGGATCTGCGGGGAGCACAGCGACAGGGCAGGGAATGGAAACCCTCCAGAGTCACGGAATGATTGCTATTATTTTATAAAGATGTTTCTGCAATTAAGAAACTGTATAAGGAACATGAGCCAAGCTCTGGGTGGGAAACAAACAGATCACTTTCTAGGATAAGCAGCATGTGTGAGGGTTAATTTGAGAAACACGTGTGTCTACATAATTTTCAGGTGAGGAAAAAGCTATCGCCTCTTAACTGCGCGAATAAGCACTTATCTCAAATCCAAACATGACCAAATGAAATGGCTGTTTCGTCTGCAATTTGGCTGTGAATTTCTGAGCCATCAGCGTTTTCTGTATGCAGCCCGAGCAAATTCACAGACTTCCACATCTTCAAAGTGCCCAAAGAGCTTTAACTCTGCAAAGTGGCCAAAATGGGATGTTCAGAATCTTCAGTTACTTCCCCAAGCTGGGAGAAGCAGAGAGCGCTGCAATGAAGGATCCTGTAATTGATTTTATATCTGTCTCTTAGTGTTGGGGCCTCTTTCTGTCAGCTGCCGGAGACACATTTCAGAGCAGATATTTCTCTTGGTAGATTCCATTTGAGCAAAAGGGATTTTCTTAATCGGATTCATTTAAAACTACCAGCTGTTTGAAGGCCCTATTGCATCAAAAATCCGCCATCTGTAATCAATCGGAACACACACACACATATATATATATATATATATATATATATATTGTGCCTTTCGAGACTCTAGAAACATGGTGATTCATCATTTGTCACAAGAAAGAACTTGTAAAAAGAAAGGGCTCGTGCACACAGGTAAATATAGACAAAACCTTTAACTTTGTCTTCACGTATCAAGTATTGGAGGCAAAACTTGTTCCTAAAGCTTTGATGCTGCATAGTGTACTATGTTATATATATTATAATGTAATATTATCTACCTCTGTCCTGCGCCTTGTCTCGTCTCTGGCAACTACCTTTTAACTACGGTCTACAAGACTTCTCCCCCACTTGTGGAATTCCCTAATACACTCAATCAGACTTTCCCACAGCCTTCAAACCTTTAGATGCACTTTGAATACCGATCTCTTTTTAGAGGTGTACTTATCCCCGATAACACTATTGACACTAATACACCCTCACAACTATCCCAATCTCCACTCTGAGCCACACTCGCTCCTCTTGTTTCAGCTGTGCCCACTTCTCTTTAGAATGTGAGCTCTCTAATGAGCAGGGTCCTCCATACCCTTTGTTTTCATGTCTGCATATATTTTGTCTACCTTCTACATCCCTGTTTAATTTACGTTCCTGTTTACTTTACCCTACTGTACAGCGCTGAGGAGCACTGTGGCATTAATGCTCAACAACCCTGCAGGGAACATGAAAACTATCAGAAAAGGTGCTGACATTATAATATGAATGCGCCGTTGTAAGAGTTCACAAAGAGATGTACCAAGATGTCCCTGCAACTTGTACCCTACAGGACTATCTCATACATCTAGTAATGTGACAACATACAACCCTCTGCCAGTGCCAAAACCCCGATAAACATGGACTGTCCACCGAGGCCCAGTGCCATACACACCTTATTTATTATTATACTTTATAGAGCACCAAAAGCCTCACACTGAGGGCCTTAGTCATTAAGGAGAGCAAAGCATCAAAAATAAGTAAATGTTTTAGTGGACAAACCATATAACAATGTAAGTGGTGCATATTAGTTTATTATTTTGCACATAACTTAAATGCTGGCTCCTTCTTCATGTAGCTTTAGTGTTACACTAACATTTAAAGATGATCTAGGACATGTCCTACCCCAACTATAAATCTGTCCCCACATTTTACATTTACCTCCCCCTCTAATGCAACATGGTTTTGCCCAGGTGCAGAGTTACTTCTTCTTTATACTTTGCTCTCCTTAATGACTCAGGCCCTGCATGTTTATTCACTCACATCAGTCCCTGCCCCAGTGGAGCTCACAAGCTAATTTATGTACTATAGGCACACACACAGATGTACACACAGGACTATTTAATTAGAATCCATTAAGCTACTAGTTTGTGCTGGAATGTGGGAAGAACCCAGTGGACACCCATGCAACCAGCAATGCTAACATATATATATATATATATATATATATATATATATATATATATATATATATATATAATATATGTAATATCCTAGAATAGTGGGGTCTTCCGTTCCACCACGTGCAGTAAGATTCACCTATAAAATGCTTAATGGCTGATATCTCTTACTTCACTTAACCTCTTCTATAACTTTAACTCATTACAATAATTGACACAAGACCTGAGTATGGCAAGTTAGAGAACTTTATTCAAATATGGTGGTGGAAAAGGAGCAGTGAGCACGACTTCAGCCAGGCAAAACATGAAGTCCCAGCATCAATCAAGGGACAACCGCCATAAATGGGACTATTACCCCAAGCACACATTACTACCTCCAGGACATTTGTCCTGGACACAACTGAACTGCAACCCCTCTGGGTTAAAGGAATGCACCCACAAGTCTATCCACCGGGGTAGTACTTGGACTGAGACTATAACCGACTGCTCTAATAGAGGAGGGTTCAGTGTGACCACTACCGTACTGTGCACCTGACCACTGGGCGTCAACTGCACCGCTTTTAACAGCATCTCTCCATCCACTATTTCCACATTAACGTCCATGAATATCAAGTATTGTATATCAATCCTGAACAGCCTGCCTCTGACCGCAGGCACATATACAGTCAACACCAGGAACTCCAGAGTGATGTTCTCTCCGCCCATCCTATTTATAACTATCCCCCCTCCCCTGTGACATCAGATGGGTGTACTCCTCCAAGTTAAACTTTAGACCCCAGAGAACTAACTAAAACCAAGAGACACAGCCTACAGCTTTTATTATCCTTCTTGCTTAATTCAGTCTTCAGTTCTCATAACCAATGCAGGCTGCAGTCTTAACACCTCAATATAAAAGATATTGTAACTTTTTAGGACCTATACTAAAAGAACATGCTACAGTCATGTGTGTGATGCAACTGGGTCCAGAGAGAACATACAATACAGAAACAAACTTCTGCACGAATGTACAGTCTCACTTATCTAGAATTTAGAAAGTAACACACAAAACTTGGGAAACAAAATATCTACATACAGAATATTATAATATTCTGTATGTAGGTGTCTCACGCCTCCATTCCCCATAACGTAGGCTTTATCAGTTGATGTGGATCATCCAGAAAGTTTCAACCTGTTCCCTTCTGAAGTTAGGGTCACGGCAAACATGAGTGTGAGGAACAAGGTCTGTAGAATGTTACTCTCCCACTGATGTTACGTGTAAGCTCATTGGTGAGAGAAAACCACATGACGTTGGTACCGCCTGTAAAATGAGGGTGATCTTACTGTCAGTACTTGCACATGCTGGGGGGCAAACATGACCCCCATTGAGGTGCCCGATTACTAGGGAAGCTGCCCTAAGATGACATAGGGATTTCACTGTTATTAATTTCTGGCAGAGAGCTGTACTGCATGCTATTTGAAGACATTGCTACTTAAAAATCTGCAACCTAGGGACATCTCGGTGTTCACAATCCAGTGCAGCCTGCTGTTATACCCTGGCCAAGAGACAGGTACCAGGGGCATCCAACTACATAGCTTGGGGTCGGCAGAGGTGTACAAACACCGGGGTGTCAAGGCTAAATAAATATGTTATCTAAAATCTGAACCTGCCCGGTGAGTTTAATCTGTACACAGACAAAAGTCAGAGAGGCTTGGGGAATATAAAGTGTTCCCCAGAAACAAACATTTAAATCAACATTCAGTAAAACAATAATAATAATATGCAAGATGGCATTGATACAGGTGAGAGAATGATATAAAAAGTATAAACACAATAAAATTATGCTGAATTAGCAGGGACAGGAGGAAATGTTGGACGTTTCTTCCATTTACAGACAAGTGTATGACACAACCTGTCCACAAGCAGCAGATTCACCTGTCCTGACATCCCGGCTGCCATATTATTCCAGGATGTCTTCTGCGACTTCTGCCTGCCCCTGGACTGGTTTTATAATTATCAAGGCAGTGTTTTAGCTTTCTGCTAATGCCTTCCAGATCCTAAATACCGGTATCATCTTTTTTCTGCCCCCCTGAGATCCAGACTGAAGGCTGCAGATAATCTCCCCTTCTGGAAAGGCGTCAGTAAACAAAACAGGCTCAGCTTGTATTTGTCAGAAAAATAAGGGAAGGGAATAAGGAATCCCTATTGGCCGGTTCTGTGCCAGCTTCATCTCTTGCTCATTTGCATAACTATTAAGCCCTGAAACAATGGTTGATCAAAGGATTCTGCATCTGTGGCATTTCAGAGACATGGTCGCACATAAAGGGCAAAATTTGGAGGCTGTGACCTCCCCCAAAATGAGGACATTTTATATTATGCATTCATGCAGTGGGGAGAACCAACCCATGTAAAATTAATAGCTATCTACAAATCCGCCTGTGTTCTGCAGCCGTTTTTCACAACCCCTCCTAAAAATCCTGAGTAAGATCTGAAAGTGTCTAAATTAACAAATAGCAAGAAACATACTGAGGAGACAGTAACCAACCGGGGACACATAGAACTGGTAACAACATGCAGTCTGGAACTACGAGTGGGGGAACTAGGCTAGAGATAAGAGGTTAGTAAAAAAGACTGTTTGTGACCAAGAAGCCAGCTTTATAGAGTGTGCAAATGTAAAATACTCAACAGGATGCAATAAACACCTACGAGAGTCACTGATAAACACGGTTACCCTGGTAATGGCAAACGTAAATGGCACATTCACAGAACATCCATGTCTGCATTTGTGGATTTGTAGGCTATATATTCATCATAGAGTAACATTTTCTGATTCAATCACTGATGTGCTCTAGCCTCTCTCACCCTTTGCGGACGACCCAGGTTCAGCAGTCATTCTTATGGTACAAAAAGTATAATGGACCTGGCTTTAAAGAATGAAGATTACAGCTATTTCCTATACTTAATACTCTGTTAAGTAAATAAATTGAAGCAATGATTTAAATATAACATACGGCTGTTTGTTTAGCATCATTTCAAAGCAGTAATGGAATGGCTAGCCTTGTGGGAAGCAGCACAATGGGAAGCAGCGCAATGGGAAGCAGCACGATGGGAAGCAGCACGATGGGAAGCAGTGTGGTGGGAAGCAGCAGGATGGGAAGCAGCAGGATGGGAAGCAGCAGGATAGGGAGCAGTGTGATGGGAAGCAGAGTGATGGGAAGCAGCGCAGTGGGAAGCAGTGTGATGGGAAGCAGTGTTATGGGAAGCGGCAGGATGGGAAGCAGTGTGATGGGAAGCAGCACGATGGGAAACACGGTGATGGGAAGCAGCGCAGTGGGAAGCAGTGTGGTGGGAAGCAGCGTGGTGGGAAGCAGTAGGATGAGAAGCAGTGTGGTGGGAAGCAGTAGGATGGGAAGCAGTGTGGTGGGAAGCAGTAGGATGGGAAGCAGTGTGGGGGGAAGCAGTAGGATGAGAAGCAGTGTGGTGGGAAGCAGCAGGATGAGAAACAGTGTGATGGGAAGCAGTGTGGTGGGAAGCAGTGTGGTGGGAAGCAGTGTGGTGGGAAGCAGTAGGATGGGAAGCAGTGTGGTGGGAAGCAGTGTGGTGGGAAGCAGTGTGATGTGTATATTTTCATAGAATAATAATACAATGTAATTTAATCCTGATATGATCGCATCAGATGACAGTTATCCAGTCGTCTATATCTCAGAAGGAAATGCAATGCTGAAGAAATGAGGACAAAGTACAAGCTGGAGAATGAGGAAAAAAGGAAAAAATAAGGTGGAGAATATAACAATGAGCACATAAGAGAGAAATATAACAGATCTGGAGATATAATTGGGACATAGAAAGGACAAAGAATGGGGAATTGTAATGACAAAGGAACCTTTAATGACTGAAATATGGAATATAGCACATCAGTCCCACCCTGCCCGGTGCAATTAACTCCCTCATTGCCTGACTGCAGCTCCTGCCTAGTACAGACCACTCCCCGTAATCTTCCATACAAAGTCATTACTGAACTCACACTCTGCATTCTGAGTGCAGACAAATGTCAAAGCCTAAGTGGTCACACTTACTTCACCAGGCAGTGAGATGCAGCTGGCACTGAAGGGGTTTAATACTATTTTGTGTTCCAGCTGCATTATGGTGCCCACAAAAACTCTGTGAATCCAATTTAAGAACAGATTACCTCCTCTCACTTACTTCATTTGAAGCAATTACATGTTAATTTTCATTGAAGCTCGCCTAATGCATACCAATCGCTTCATCCACCTTCCCGGAATATTTTAAGAAGCGTCTGGCTCTGGTATCACGTCTATTTAACCCTTTCCCCTCCAGGAGCTCCATACCCTAAGGCACAATAAAATATTTTCCTTGTCCGTGAGCAGCACCCATAATGCTCATCAATTAATGTGCAAGTAATAAGCTGAATAATTAGCTCTTTAGAACTGGAACATGACTGTATAGCTGGTAGTAGATCATTGGCAGGAGACCTGTGGTGTCCTGACAGCCGCTTTATTACTGGAAAATGTGGCAACTTTTACAGGAGTAGAAAGCCAGTGGCATAACAGTTGTGGAACTACAAGTTCCAGCATGTCCTATCGGCCTCTGGGAATCAGGGCTGCTGGGACTTGTAGTTCCAAAATGGCTGGAGAGCCATAAGTTACCCAAAGTCTGCATAAGAGGCTAAAGAGGAATTCCAAATTGTAGATAAAGAGAAGAGCCAAATGTTATGTGCATATATCTTCTCACGCCGGGGATGATTTCTGTCACATTAATCTATAGGCATAGAGAAGTGGGTGGTATCTGAACACAACATTGCACATGAGGGTTCTCCTTTGTAATCAGGGAAATCCCAATATGTACCCAGCAGTCCAAAAAACGCCAACACTTTATACAAGCAGATCACGGCCCCTCTGAGCCTCTAATATATGTCATCACTATGAGGTCTATTACTTATGGCGTCTGCATTTATGACAAACCTCTGTGAGGCGGCTGTTTCCTTGTTGCCCCATCAATACTTGTCTGGAGTGGTAAGAGTTAACTTGCCACATCGCCGGGTTAAACCACACAGTTGTTTGATTGCAATAGCTGGCTTGCAGGATTTGGGCTTTCAGCTCCAATAAAAATAGAAATAAAATATTAAAACATTCTATATTTATTTTAAAATTCAATAGACCTTTTAAAACATTAGTGCTAAAAAAATATTTTATTCTAAGAATGTATTTTAATGAACTTAATGAATGTTGTGTTTGTCATCCAGAGGTATGTCAGCAGTACAATAACTTCTCACTGGCAATGACTCTATCACATGTATTGGGTGACGTGATTAGCTTTGTAGGGCCCATTGATAAATACGCCCCAAAGCCCCTTATTCACAGACATGTTTTTAAGTAACTAAACATGTATGTTTGAATGCAATCTGTTATGCAGAGTGTGTACCTGATCTGAGACAGGCATCTGGTTATGGAGAGTGTGTATCTGATCTGAGACAGGCATCTGGTTATGGAGTGTGCATCTGATCTGAGACAGGCATCTGGTTATGGAGAGTGTGCATCTGATCTGAGACAGGTACCTGGTTATGGAGAGTGTGTATCTGGTCTGAGACAGGTACCTGGTTATGGAGAGTGTGTATCTGGTCTGAGACAGGTACCTGGTTATGGAGAGTGTGTATCTGGTCTGAGACAGGCACCTGGTTAAGGAGAGTGTGTATCTGGTCTGAGACAGGCACCTGGTTAAGGAGAGTGTGTATCTGGTCTGAGACAGGTACCTGGTTATGGAGAGTGTGTATCTGGTCTGAGACAGGCATCTGGTTATGGAGAGTGTGTATCTGGTCTGAGACAGGCACCTGGTTATGTACAGTGTGTATCTGGTCTGAGACAGGCACCTGGTTATGTACAGTGTGTATCTGGTCTGAGACAGGCATCTGGTTATGGAGAGTGTGCATCTGGTCTAAAACAGGCACCTGGTTATGTACAGTGTGTATCTGGTCTGAGACAGGTACCTGGTTATGTACAGTGTGTATCTGGTCTGAGACAGGTACCTGGTTATGTACAGTGTGCATCTGGTCTGAGACAGGTACCTGGTTATGTACAGTGTGCATCTGGTCTGAGACAGGTACCTGGTTATGGAGAGTGTGTATCTGGTCTGAGACAGGTACCTGGTTATGTACAGTGTGCATCTGGTCTGAGACAGGTACCTGGTTATGTACAGTGTGTATCTGATCCGAGACAGGCACCTGGTTATCGAGAGTGTGTATCTGGTCTGAGACAGGCACCTGGTTAAGGAGAGTGTGTATCTGGTCTGAGACAGGTACCTGGTTATGGAGAGTGTGTATCTGGTCTGAGACAGGCACCTGGTTAAGGAGAGTGTGTATCTGGTCTGAGACAGGCACCTGGTTAAGGAGAGTGTGTATCTGGTCTGAGACAGGTACCTGGTTATGGAGAGTGTGTATCTGGTCTGAGACAGGCATCTGGTTATGGAGAGTGTGTATCTGGTCTGAGACAGGCACCTGGTTATGTACAGTGTGTATCTGGTCTGAGACAGGCACCTGGTTATGTACAGTGTGTATCTGGTCTGAGACAGGCATCTGGTTATGGAGAGTGTGCATCTGGTCTAAAACAGGCACCTGGTTATGTACAGTGTGTATCTGGTCTGAGACAGGTACCTGGTTATGGAGAGTGTGTATCTGGTCTGAGACAGGCATCTGGTTATGGAGAGTGTGCATCTGGTCTGAGACAGGCATCTGGTTATGGAGTGTGTGTATCTGGTCTGAGACAGGTACCTGGTTATGGAGTGTGTATCTGATCTGAAACAGGCATCTGGTTATGGAGAGTGTGTATCTGGTCTGAGACAGGCACCTGGTTATGTACAGTGTGTATCTGGTCTGAGACAGGCATCTGGTTATGAAGAGTGTGTATCTGGTCTGAGACAGGTACCTAGTTATGGAGAGTGTGTATCTGGTCTGAGACAGGTACCTAGTTATGGAGAGTGTGTATCTGGTCTGAGACAGGCACCTGGTTATGTACAGTGTGTATCTGATCCGAGACAGGCACCTGGTTATCGAGAGTGTGTATCTGGTCTGAGACAGGTACCTAGTTATGGAGAGTGTGCATCTGGTCTGAGACAGGTACCTAGTTATGGAGAGTGTGCATCTGGTCTGAGACAGGTACCTGGTTATGTACAGTGTGTATCTGGTCTGAGACAGGTACCTGGTTATGTACAGTGTGTATCTGGTCTGAGACAGGTACCTGGTTATGTACAGTGTGTATCTGGTCTGAGACAGGTACCTGGTTATGTACAGTGTGCATCTGGTCTGAGACAGGCATCTGGTTATGGAGAGTGTGCATCTGGTCTAAAACAGGCACCTGGTTATGTACAGTGTGTATCTGGTCTGAGACAGGTACCTGGTTATGGAGAGTGTGTATCTGGTCTGAAACAGGCATCTGGTTATGGAGAGTGTGCATCTGGTCTGAGACAGGCATCTGGTTATGGAGAGTGTGCATCTGGTCTGAGACAGGCATCTGGTTATGGAGTGTGTGTATCTGGTCTGAGACAGGTACCTGGTTATGGAGTGTGTATCTGATCTGAAACAGGCATCTGGTTATGGAGAGGGTGTATCTGGTCTGAGACAGGCACCTGGTTATGTACAGTGTGTATCTGGTCTGAGACAGGCATCTGGTTATGAAGAGTGTGTATCTGGTCTGAGACAGGTACCTAGTTATGGAGAGTGTGTATCTGGTCTGAGACAGGTACCTAGTTATGGAGAGTGTGTATCTGGTCTGAGACAGGCACCTGGTTATGTACAGTGTGTATCTGATCCGAGACAGGCACCTGGTTATCGAGAGTGTGTATCTGGTCTGAGACAGGTACCTAGTTATGGAGAGTGTGCATCTGGTCTGAGACAGGTACCTAGTTATGGAGAGTGTGCATCTGGTCTGAGACAGGTACCTGGTTATGTACAGTGTGTATCTGGTCTGAGACAGGTACCTGGTTATGTACAGTGTGTATCTGGTCTGAGACAGGTACCTGGTTATGTACAGTGTGTATCTGGTCTGAGACAGGTACCTGGTTATGTACAGTGTGCATCTGGTCTGAGACAGGTACCTGGTTATGTACAGTGTGCATCTGGTCTGAGACAGGTACCTGGTTATGGAGAGTGTGTATCTGGTCTGAGACAGGTACCTGGTTATGTACAGTGTGCATCTGGTCTGAGACAGGTACCTGGTTATGTACAGTGTGTATCTGATCCGAGACAGGCACCTGGTTATCGAGAGTGTGTATCTGGTCTGAGACAGGTACCTAGTTATGGAGAGTGTGTATCTGGTCTGAGACAGGTACCTAGTTATAGAGAGTGTGTATCTGGTCTGAGACAGGTACCTGGTTATGTACAGTGTGTATCTGGTCTGAGACAGGTACCTGGTTATGTACAGTGTGCATCTGGTCTGAGACAGGTACCTGGTTATGTACAGTGTGCATCTGGTCTGAGACAGGTACCTGGTTATGGAGAGTGTGTATCTGGTCTGAGACAGGTACCTGGTTATGTACAGTGTGCATCTGGTCTGAGACAGGTACCTGGTTATGTACAGTGTGTATCTGATCCGAGACAGGCACCTGGTTATCGAGAGTGTGTATCTGGTCTGAGACAGGTACCTAGTTATGGAGAGTGTGCATCTGGTCTGAGACAGGTACCTAGTTATGGAGAGTGTGCATCTGGTCTGAGACAGGTACCTGGTTATGTACAGTGTGTATCTGGTCTGAGACAGGTACCTGGTTATGTACAGTGTGCATCTGGTCTGAGACAGGCATCTGGTTATGGAGTGTGTGTATCTGGTCTGAGACAGGTACCTGGTTATGTACAGTGTGCATCTGGTCTGAGACAGGCACCTGGTTATGGAGAGTGTGTATCTCATCTGAGGCAGACACCTGATTATGGAGAGTGTGTATCTGGTCTGAGACAGGTACCTGGTTATGGAGAGTGTGTATCTGGTCTGAGACAGGTACCTGGTTATAGAGAGTGTGTATCTGGTCTGAGACAGGTACCTGGTTATAGAGAGTGTGTATCTGGTCTGAGACAGGCACCTGGTTATGTACAGTGTGTATCTGGTCTGAGACAGGCATCTGGTTATGGAGAGTGTGTATCTGATCCGAGACAGGCACCTGGTTATGGAGAGTGTGTATCTGATCTGAGACAGGCACCTGGTTATGGAGAGTGTGTATCTGGTCTGAGACAGGTACCTAGTTATAGAGAGTGTGTATCTGGTCTGAGACAGGTACCTGGTTATGTACAGTGTGTATCTGGTCTGAGACAGGTACCTGGTTATGTACAGTGTGTATCTGATCCGAGACAGGCACCTGGTTATGGAGAGTTTGTATCTGGTCTGAGACAGGTACCTGGTTATGTACAGTGTGTATCTGGTCTGAGACAGGCATCTGGTTATGGAGAGTGTGTATCTCATCTGAGGCAGACACCTGATTATGGAGAGTGAGTATCTGGTCTGAGACAGGTACCTGGTTATGGAGAGTGTGTATCTGGTCTGAGACAGGTACCTGGTTATAGAGAGTGTGTATCTGGTCTGAGACAGGTACCTGGTTATAGAGAGTGTGTATCTGGTCTGAGACAGGTACCTAGTTATGGAGAGTGTGCATCTGGTCTGAGACAGGTACCTGGTTATGTACAGTGTGTATCTGGTCTGAGACAGGTACCTGGTTATGTACAGTGTGTATCTGGTCTGAGACAGGTACCTGGTTATGTACAGTGTGTATCTGGTCTGAGACAGGTACCTGGTTATGTACAGTGTGCATCTGGTCTGAGACAGGTACCTGGTTATGGAGAGTGTGTATCTGGTCTGAGACAGGTACCTGGTTATGTACAGTGTGCATCTGGTCTGAGACAGGTACCTGGTTATGTACAGTGTGTATCTGATCCGAGACAGGCACCTGGTTATCGAGAGTGTGTATCTGGTCTGAGACAGGTACCTAGTTATGGAGAGTGTGTATCTGGTCTGAGACAGGTACCTAGTTATATAGAGTGTGTATCTGGTCTGAGACAGGTACCTGGTTATGTACAGTGTGTATCTGGTCTGAGACAGGTACCTGGTTATGTACAGTGTGTATCTGGTCTGAGACAGGTACCTGGTTATGTACAGTGTGCATCTGGTCTGAGACAGGTACCTGGTTATGGAGAGTGTGTATCTGGTCTGAGACAGGTACCTGGTTATGTACAGTGTGCATCTGGTCTGAGACAGGTACCTGGTTATGTACAGTGTGTATCTGATCCGAGACAGGCACCTGGTTATCGAGAGTGTGTATCTGGTCTGAGACAGGTACCTAGTTATGGAGAGTGTGCATCTGGTCTAAGACAGGTACCTAGTTATGGAGAGTGTGCATCTGGTCTGAGACAGGTACCTGGTTATGTACAGTGTGTATCTGGTCTGAGACAGGTACCTGGTTATGTACAGTGTGCATCTGGTCTGAGACAGGCATCTGGTTATGGAGTGTGTGTATCTGGTCTGAGACAGGTACCTGGTTATGTACAGTGTGCATCTGGTCTGAGACAGGCACCTGGTTATGGAGAGTGTGTATCTCATCTGAGGCAGACACCTGATTATGGAGAGTGTGTATCTGGTCTGAGACAGGTACCTGGTTATAGAGAGTGTGTATCTGGTCTGAGACAGGTACCTGGTTATAGAGAGTGTGTATCTGGTCTGAGACAGGCACCTGGTTATGTACAGTGTGTATCTCATCTGAGGCAGACACCTGGTTATGGAGAGTGTGTATCTGGTCTGAGACAGGTACCTGGTTATAGAGAGTGTGTATCTGGTCTGAGACAGGTACCTGGTTATAGAGAGTGTGTATCTGGTCTGAGACAGGCACCTGGTTATGTACAGTGTGTATCTGGTCTGAGACAGGCATCTGGTTATGGAGAGTGTGTATCTGATCCGAGACAGGCACCTGGTTATGGAGAGTGTGTATCTGATCTGAGACAGGCACCTGGTTATGGAGAGTGTGTATCTGGTCTGAGACAGGTACCTAGTTATAGAGAGTGTGTATCTGGTCTGAGACAGGTACCTGGTTATGTACAGTGTGTATCTGGTCTGAGACAGGTACCTGGTTATGTACAGTGTGTATCTGATCCGAGACAGGCACCTGGTTATGGAGAGTTTGTATCTGGTCTGAGACAGGTACCTGGTTATGTACAGTGTGTATCTGGTCTGAGACAGGCATCTGGTTATGGAGAGTGTGTATCTGATTTGAGACAGGTACCTAGTTATGGAGAGTGTGTATCTGGTCTGAGTCAGGTACCTGGTTATGTACAGTGTGTATCTGGTCTGAGACAGGTACCTGGTTATGTACAGTGTGTATCTGATCCGAGACAGGCACCTGGTTATGGAGAGTGTGTATCTGGTCTGAGACAGGCACCTGATTATGGAGAGTGTGTATCTGGTCTGAGACAGGTACCTGGTTATGGAGAGTGTGTATCTGGTCTGAGACAGGTACCTGGTTATGGAGAGTGTGTATCTGGTCTGAGACAGGTACCTGGTTATGGAGAGTGTGCATCTGGTCTGAGTCAGGTACCTGGTTATGGAGAGTGTGCATCTGGTCTGAGTCAGGTACCTGGTTATGGTGAGTGTGTATCTGATCCGAGACAGGTACCTGGTTATGTACAGTGTGTATCTGGTCTGAGACAGGCACCTGGTTATGGAGAGTGTGTATCTGGTCTGAGACAGGCATCTGGTTATGGAGAGTGTGTATCTGGTCTGAGACAGGTACCTGGTTATGTACAGTGTGTATCTGGTCTGAGTCAGGTACCTGGTTATGGAGAGTGTGTATCTGGTCTGAGACAGGCACCTGGTTATGGAGAGTGTGTATCTGGTCTGAGACAGGCACCTGGTTATGGAGAGTGTGTATCTGGTCTGAGACAGGCACCTGGTTATGGAGAGTGTGTATCTGGTCTGAGACAGGCACCTGGTTATGGAGAGTGTGTATCTGGTCTGAGACAGACGCCCATTAATAAAGAGTGTGTTTTGTGTCACGTTACAGACAGATAAAGATGGAGGTGTCTGGGTTAAGGACACGGTGATATTCACACACACAAATTCTGCCTCTGAATTCAGACCTTCATCACCAGTCAAAATGAACAGACTGAATTCAAGAGGCCTCTTCTGAACAAAACCAATCATTTGACAGGTATCTTGTTTGACAGCGGCGGCAGTGAAAATAACTCCTGTTATAAGGACCATACTCTTATAAGAACATCTTCATAATGTAGGCTCTAGAATCCATGCTAAAACATGCATGTTATGGAGTGATAGGCCAAGAGCCTCAATTAACACCAGAACACAGAGGCGAGTAGAGAGGGGAGGAGGATAACTGCCATGTCCCTCAATTCCATACTTATTATAATCTGGGGCATTATCCAAGACTAAGGCATGTGCCATATCATTAAAGCACACAATGAAATTAATTGTACAGGGAGAGATTTATGCATTAAAGATACAAAGGGGTTTAAAAAGGGGAGATGTTGCCTATAGCAACCAATCAGATTGTAGCTGTCATTTTGTAGAATGTACTAAATAAATGACAAGTAGAATCTGATTGGTTGCCATAGAAAACAACTCCACTTTTTCAAACCAACAGTTTAATAAATGTATCTCTAAGAGCCCTACTTATTATTATTATTATTATTATAAACCCAATCGCAGAAATTAGTACAATTTTTGAAGTTCCACCATTCATGAAGTTTCTCAAATCTATGTATGTACCTCTGATGAAACGTCCCTAAGAGGTCCCTAAGAGGTGGAAAAACACGTCAGTTGACACTAATGTGTGCAAGTGCGGCTAAACATCCTCAGCTCAACTCTGGGAACAACTTGTTAGCAGGAGTTCCAGCCTCCTATACACCAAGTGAAGCGTCTTTCTGCATGTAAGGTATAGCAATCAATTCATCTTGTAACATTAAGGAGAACTTTATATATGGCTTCTGTTTGTTGCCTAACACGGATTGAATTGGTGACTATCTGAATATTTGTGGGATTGGTACGTAACACTGTGAATATATAATCACAGATTATTGACTGTACATGCAGGAATATTCTCAGAAAAACGTCAGGTACAGCAATTTTTCTTGGTTTTACTAAGGAGGTATATATATTTGGATCTATAAAAAGCTAAGTTTGGAACATTGGAGTAAATACATCTCGTTATAACAACTGATATATCCAGGGGTTTGGACCATTTAAATATGAGTCATTTATGAGCACTATTGAGCTTGAAGAAGCTGGAAAGTACATTATTGGAATGTGATTTTTACTCATCTACCGGCCACAATCAGCAGGTTTACTATATATAATATATGTATGATTTTATTGTTTTTTTTAAGGTTTATAATTAATATCAAATGTAAAATTTACTATAACCAGCGCTCTCCTGTTTAATATTTGATGTATCTCGTTTAGTTATCATAAGACAATTATATCCCATATTCCTACTGATTCTATGGAAAATAAAAGATAAAAAAAAATGATGATTGAAAAATCTTTCATACAAACCAGAGCAAAATATATTTTGAAAGACAAAAGGCGAATACATTACACTTAAAATGTGCGCAAATGGCACACTGAATTTTTATTTTTTTGTCAAATTGCCTACCACCTGGACTTATAAAAAATGATTCAGCCCAGAATGATAAGAGTGAATATACTGCTCCGTCTGGTCAGTGTTTGTAGTGACGCTCCAGTGAGAGGCGAAATGATGGCTCGCACGTGCTCAAAGGAACCGAGAGCTCACATTTGTTGAGAAAAAATGACATTGAATAATGTGCACACAGGCAAAACAATATGTAGTATAGTTTATTAATATATATATATATATATATATATATATATATATATATATATATATATATATATATATATATATACACACACACACATACACACACACAATTTACTTTTCATAGTAACTATATTCACATGATTTAAACTTACTGCATTAAACAATGATTTATTGTAAGAATGAATCATTGCTAATGCCTTTGCTCTGAGTTTTACCAGGCCACAAGCACATGACATTTATACCCCATTCATACTGCACCAAAATCCCGGGTTTTTGCCGTGGCGAGCTCAAAGGACCCGGGTATTGGTGCAGTATGAATGGTACAAGTCAAAAATCCTGGGTCTAAAAACCCGGGTCTTCAACCCGGGATTTATCGAGGGGTAATTCCTGGGTCGGACCCGGGTTGCCTGCACTATGAATGGTGCAACCCGGGTTGCACAGAAAACAAGCTGATTGGCTGTCTGCCTGTCTCTGGAGGATGATGTCATCGGTGGGAGCCCGTGGAAGATTCGAAAACCAGTCACCTTTCAATGACATCACCATTTTTCAGCCAATGAAAACTGCTCTGGTGATGACTACCACAAATTGCCAGGGCACAGACTTGTGTAGTATGAATGGGGTCAACCCGGGAAATTCCCGGATCCGAGGTGCAGTATGAATGGTGTTTCTGAGCTGGGACGCTCTGAGCCCCGGCAAAAACCCGGCTTGAAAAACCCGGGATATTGCCGGGGCGGCAGTATGAAAGCAGTATTAGACATCCCTTGAGAAATGTTACTTTAATACAACTTACAGTCTCCAATGCCACAGTCACCTAAAAACTGCTGTGCAATAATAGCAATAACTATGTGGTCCATCTTGGTTGTGAGATAAGAACAAGAACCAACAGATCGATACATACACACTTCCTAACCATCCCAATTGAGATGAGACTATCTGGTGTGTCCCCGCTCACCATGGGAGGCGGGTTGGTGGGTCACCAACAAGAGGTAACCATGCCTCTTTGTGTGTATATTTCAGTGTTACCAAGGGCTGACCTCTTACCATGATCTACATGCGTACATTAGTACATGGGGCTCATCACAGAGGTCTCCTATTTTCTTCACCATTCTGCACTGTTTTTGTAAGTTTGCATTTCGTAGAATTTATAGTGTAAAGATGGAGCTGTGGTGATCTCGGTGTCAACTGATTCTGTGCAAAACTCTAGGTCAAATATGCAAAATTCCACAGCTGAATGCAGAACAGTTCTGAAAATGTTCCTCATCTCTATGGATACAACAAGGTTAAGAAACACAGTACTACTGCTCCTACCACTAGGGTGAGCTCAGGAATCAGTGGCACATTTCACACAGGAAAAGATGGCAACTAAAGACCAGTTTCCCTGGCTAATAATGACTTATTCTTGATATATTCCTGTGTTTAATTTCCTTTATCTTTCAATAATATGATAACAAGGTTTCACCCACCATAAGACAGTGTCCCATAGATTGCATTTATTCAGGAAATACTGCGCCATTGAGGATTGTTAAAAACCTTAAGATACTTAAAAGTTTCACACGTACCACCCTACTCCATTATTCCTCTTTTCAACTCTTTGCTGTCAATCATGTCCCTTCTCCCACACATACAACTTTATATTTACATACCTCCTATTTCCCCCTTTTCTCTTCTATCAATTGTATCCCTTCTGCAACATTCCTCCTGTAAGCTGTCAATCATATCCCTTCCCCAATATCCCTCATGTAAGCTGTCAATCATATCCCTTCCCAAATATCCCTCATGTCAGATGTCAATCATATCCCTTCCCCAATATCCCTCATGTAAGCTGTCAATCATATCCCTTCCCCAATATCGCTCATGTAAGCTGTCAATCATATCCCTTCCACAACATCCCTCATGTCAGATGTCAATCATATCCCTTCCCCAATATCCCTCATGTCAGATGTCAATCATATCCCTTCCCCAATATCGCTCATGTAAGCTGTCAATCATATCCCTTCCACAACATCCCTCATGTCAGATGTCAATCATATCCCTTCCCCAATATCCCTCATGTAAGCTGTCAATCATATCCCTTCCACAACATCCCTCATGTCAGATGTCAATCATATCCCTTCCCCAATATCCCTCATGTCAGATGTCAATCATATCCCTTCCCCAATATCGCTCATGTAAGCTGTCAATCATATCCCTTCCACAACATCCCTCATGTCAGATGTCAATCATATCCCTTCCCCAATATCCCTCATGTCAGATGTCAATCATATCCCTTCCCCAATAACCCTCATGTAAGCTGTCAATCATATCCCTTCCACAATATCCCTCATGTCAGATGTCAATCATATCCCTTCCACAACATCCCTCATGTCAGATGTCAATCATATCCCTTCCCCAATATCCCTCATGTCAGATGTCAATCATATCCCTTCCCCAATATCCCTCATGTAAGCTGTCAATTATATCCCTCCACCAACATCCCATTTGTCAGCTGTCAATCATATCCCTCCACCAATATCCCTTATGTCAGATGTCAATCATATCCCTTCCCCAACATTCCTCATGTAAGCTGTAATGGACACTGTTTACGGCCTCATGTTTCTTTCTCTACATTGTCAAATGTGACAAATATGACTACAATGTGTGTACAACATCCTGATAATGGATCTTTTGTTCATTAAAACATTCTTCCTTTTGCACTACCCATCTAGAACCTCTGATTGTTTCCAAAAGAATTGTGGAAATAACCAGAATTTTATTTTGCAAGTTTAACGTTTGGGTTTTTAGCTTTACTACTCCCACGCTCTTCACCTTTATGCATCAAGAGCCCAGACACTGGGAGCCTTTTAGCCTGATACGGGCACACTTGTTTATTAAGATATTTAATGCTGAACAGCCATCAGCCAGGCACTCAGACTCTTTCCTTGCTACCTTATTCATACAATTTTATTTCAGGTTTACTCTATTTTATCATTTCTTTCGCTCATTTATTGTGGGATTGTAAAGTGCTTTTATCTTCTTTGGGAATTTAGGGAACTATAATATAAAAGTGGGAAAGTCGCTGCTAATTTCCATGGATGAAATCTTGTCGTTCTGTGTTACATCTCTAGAGAACGGAGGACTATGTGTAACTACCAGAGTGACAGATACTGATGGTGTGAAGGTGTACAGCAGACCCCCACAACCACTGCTAACCATGGACTTGGCACCTACATATAAAAACTATAGTTCCAGCTTTGGTCAGACTTTCCAGATTTTCACACCCCAAAAAGTCTTATCAAACATGGTCGTGGTGTGTGATTGGGCCTTATTTTGTGTTCTAAATGCTGGACATTAAATGTTGCAGTTGCCCCTCATATATAAATATATGAGGGGTCAATATATTATAATACTCATAAATTGCTGCAGAAACTGAGCAATACCCATGGGAAATGATGATATACATTTTTTGGGGACAAGGCGATAGACCATTTTATTTTAAACAGACCTGGACTGAAACAAATCATTTATATAACCAATAAATTTATTTTAGTCATTCTTGATATGCCATTAAAAAGCATTTATCATACTAGATAAATAGACTCCTCCATGCAGAGCTTACAATACAGACTGCTGGTGCGGTTACCAACTCTTTTCAGCTGACAACTGGCAAGTTCAGGCGACAAAATGGCCAAAGAAACACAAATGGGGTACTTATGCATGGGAGGACAGGTGGCTTGGGCGCACCGGGCAGGGACTACAAATATTGGGAGATATGAAGAATTATTTCACACCTGGCATCTAAAACCACATAGAAAATAATAAATTGGTTTCCTGTTCACTTCCCTCTCATTACTGCACACATTAAGTGCCCGGCATGTGTGTGTTTAACGTGTGCACATTTATTGGCTACAATCAATGTCGCTGATGGTGTGTGAACGATACGACTAGAGACCAACACAGCAAATGGAGCAAATCATAAAGCTCAGCGTGTGGAATGGAAGATTACAGATTGTCACATAATGTAACATCACCGCTCCCTGTATGTATGTGGAGCACGCTGTACACTGTCAGGAAGCACCAACCCAGCAATGTCTGATTCCCTGTATCTAAAGAGTAGATAGTACATCATATATATATATATATATATATATAGCGGTGTTATACTCTCTCTCATTCATTTGCTGCAGACTGGTATGTTGTTAGGAGAGAGGGGTGTCTCCAAAAGAGCAGACATAAAGTGACTGATGACTTGGAAGACCTGCGTTGCAGAAACCATTGGTGTGGATTGGTTGTTATATATACAGAGATGTCACAACAACTCAATCTCAGCTTTTTGACCTATTAACCTATATCAGATCTGAACACGGCCCTAAAGATGTGAAGGGTACTTCAGTTGTAATGGGGTGAGCAACGCTTTATTTTATACAAGTGCAACAGTGGGATGCCAGGGTGACACTGAACAGTGTATTTTACCTTCATAGTTTATATCTGTAAATTTCAATTATGGGATTACCATGTATTCCTGTAGCTAGCAAGGTCTCCTAAAAATGTCTTGTATTGGGACTGATAAAGGATAGCTTGATAACACTTTATGGGTCCAATGTAGCGATCGTAGGACACATCCAAACAGAATCTGCCTCTTCCTTTCAATGGACCCAGAAGCTTTCAGAAATCTCCACTGGACAGATAATACAAAGACGCTAATGCTGTGCGTTCAGAAAGTGACACCCCAAACCCCAAATATGGCAACCTCTATTAAATAATCCATACTGGCTTCAGGTTCCCTTTAAATATTCCATTGATTGTAATAGAAAGCCTGTATTCATTATTCTGCATTTTGTGCCTTTCCATGAATATTCCAGATAGTTTCCGCTGATGCTGTACTATTGTTCTCTAGACGATATTTATTTACTCTAGACAGAGAATGCAGAATGGCAGCAAAATACAACTCGTTATTGGGAATATCTTATAACCAAGGTTTACTGAGCATCAACAGAAACAAAATCTTTATAAACAGGTTCATTCCCTTCTTATAGTTCATTTCTAACCACAGATGACGGGCCGGTTTGTCATGCACTGATGATTTCTGAATTATTCCATATACAAAGCAGCGCCCATAAGAAGCTATGAATGAAGCAGATTGTTGTTGCAGGATGTGCCTCTTCAGTAGATGATTATCATATGTCTATTAGAGGGGTCTGATCTCTAATTATTTCACTGTATCACCGAAAATTCTAATTATATACTTGCATGTTGTAGCAGATTATGTGAGGAGTAACATGTGCTGTCTATTTATTTTCTTGCCCTGTTTGCCAGATAAAATCAGATTAAACAGCATTCACATTATGCAACATATTTCCCGAAGAGCGCAGACTGATGCATATCAAACGTAATTATATTCTGTTTATGATGGGAGTCAAATATCTGAAATGCAGTAAAAACAGCGTTGTAATGTTCTATAGAAAAAGGATCACTGCCCCTTCGTGTTTGGGGAAATATTTAAATGCAGAATGAACAATAAGGTGAGAATATATAACAATGAAACTGGGTAATAAGGCAATGAAACGCGTTGAGATAGAAAAGAGATAATGGAATTGATTGATGGGAGGAAGATTAGAAACTAACTCTGTTCATCTGTCATCAATAACGGAAGCGCAAATAGCTCCATCTCATCGATCAGTCCCTCTAGGAACCAAAATAACTAGAAATCATTACTTTGCATTTTATATATGTACTATTAATTATTTATAACTGTCTTTCCAGTCCCAGCTTTAAGGACTTTTATTCAGTGTTTGTCCCAGGAAATTACTCTAATTTTCAATAAGGACCAATTGTACAGTACAATCTCTCATATTTAATAACTATTAAAACTATTTATACAAAACAATACAATGACAGTACAATCACATTCAATGAACACTCCAAGGATGTTGTACTAAGTTCATTGTTTCATGGGATTAGATGCGTCTTCATGGATATTAGTTGGAGCTAAGGGACGATAACATTTTATTTAGATGCAAGTTACCCTCAGATCCCAAGGTCTTTTTATACAACAGTAAAGGGGAGATATATATAAGGTACTGTAGTAGAATTCAGGTACATAGGGCAAGGAATAATGTGCAACTTTTACTCCTATATGTAGGGGTCCGCCCAGGATTTCTCAGAGCTGACTTAGCAGCGACTCCTCTGGTAACTGATCTCACCTGATCGATAGAAAAGAACAGCTCATTTAAACCTGAGTGGGTTACCTGGAGTCTCCACTTCCTAAAGGAAACTGTGGAATACCCAGCAAAGGAAAAATATACCGATCAGCCACAACATAAAAAACAATTAAAACCACCTGCTTAATACTGTGTAGGACCCCCTCATGCTGCCAAAACACTGACCTTTTCAGGCATGGACTCCACAAGACCTTTGAAGGTGTCCTGTGGTGTCTGGCACCAAGACGTTAGCAGCAGATCCTTTAATTTGCGAGGCGAGGCCTCCATGGCCCAGACTTGTTTTTCCAGCACATCCCACAGATGCTCAATAGGACTAAGATCTGGGGAATTTGGAGGCCAAGTCAACACCTTGAACTCTTTGTCATGTTCCTCAAACCATTCCTGAACAATTTTTCCAGTGTGGCAGAGCGCATTATCTTGCGGAGTGAGGCCACTGCTATCAGGGAATACCGTTATCATGAAGCGGTGTACTTGGTCTGCAGCAATGTTTAAGTAGGTGGTACGTGTCAGAGTAACATCCACATGAATGTCAGGACCCAAGGTTTCCCAGCAGAACATTGCTCAGAGTAACACACTGCATCCGCCGGCTGCCTTCTTCCCATAGTGCATCCTGATGCCATCACTTCCCCAGGCAAATGACGCATACGCACCGGCTATCCACATGATGTAAAAGAAAATGTGATACATCAGACCAGGCCACCTTCTTCCATTGTTCCATGGACCAGTTCTGGCACTCACAATCTGTGACAGGAAGGACCGCCTATGCCACCCTGTCTGTTATGTTGCTGGGGACTGGTTGGACTTGTCTTGCCACCGTCCCCTTTTTGCTATGCCAATTGTACCCTCTAACCGCAGTAGGAGGGACTTAAGCTGCTGCCACCACTGGATTTCTTAGCGGCATCCAGAACCGCGTCCTTCTGGTTAACGCTCACTGCTAGTGTACTCCCTCACTGGGCACCTGGGATGGTACTCCTGACCTCTTGCCTTCAGATCAGGGTTGCTGTGGATGAATCCCCCCTAGCCTATCACACTGGCCAGAGCTGCTGGGTAGCGGCAGAGCAGTGGTACCGTAAAGCTGGGTCCAAATCTCAGAACAGCTGGAAACAGATTAGATTTGGGTCTATTCTGTAGGTCCCAGGAATTACAGCATGGAAGAAGTTGTCTAAGCAAGATTTTGAAGCAAATGATGTTTATTAGCTCAAGTGTCCTAATAAGGACAGTTCACACTGGTTGAAGGTACTAGTGATCAGAAAGTCAGATGGAACAATAAAACATTTCAGTACAAACCAGGCTCTTTTTATACACATTCTGACACACATCAGCAGGGGGTAACGCCACCCCCCATCCCCTGATCCCATGTGGCTCTGCCACATCTGAAATATTCTATTAGATCTCAGTATGTAATCTAATCTTGCATCTAACACAATTTAAGTTACAAAAGTCAATCTGTGAGTTCCTAAAACTTGCTGTGATTTCCTGCATCCTGTTTTAGAGACAGAGGAAACCTAACAGCAAGTCTAATTAAACCTTACTGTGCCTTCATGGTATAGGATATGTTGGACATTACACATCAAAAGGCCTATTTAACATGAGATTAACATGGGGTCCTTTTATCAGACAGTTGCAGAATACACATGGCATAGGCCATGTGTATTCCTCCCCTGGCATAGACCTCAGAAATAAATACATTTCCTATACCAAAGTATATAAAAAATAAGTACATTTCTAATACACAGTATTAAGAATAAATACATTTCTAAGAATATATATTGGGACACAGCGTTAATAATTTAAATATATTATTACAATAAGTGATCCAGTCACACTTGCTCATTGTATGCGCTTTTGGCGGTGGACAGGGATCAGCACGGGCATTCTTACCGATCTGTGGCTTCATAGCCCTATACGCAGCAAGCTGCAATGCTCTGTGTGTTCTTACACCTTTCTATATCATCATTTGCCACGGATTAAGCAGATCTAAGCAAAGCGCGCGTCAGCGTTCTTCCTATCTGCACCTTTTATCTTGCAACATTAGGCAGCTACTTTTTAACATATTGCTCCAATAAACCCACATGCTGGGTTTATTGGGGGCAAAATTCAGGCAGATAGCAATATACTCCCCGTATTTTGTGGGCATGGCTGTATTCTCACATCGGGACAATTGAAAGGCTGATATCTTGCGTGAACTGGCTATAGTAGGAGGGAATCACTGTGGATATCTAGATATGTAGCACTGCTAAACCTATGGATACCCGAGTAAAATACAGGTTATCAGGACGATAAATATACCCTAATTGTGGAGAAGAACTATTTTGATATCTTCACACGCAGCAGTTCTATACCCAAGGAAATAGGTGTGTATATATAATTCAGGTTATTAGGATATACTTCCCTCTATGCCTCTAGCATAAGTCCTTAAATAAATAAAGAAGATTGTTGGTGCAGAAAGCAATTTTAATTTCACCACTGTATTTGTTCACATATTTGGTTTTATATTTTGCTTAATTTAACTATTTCAATAAAATGTATATTATAACGTTGTGATGATCCCTAGAAATATATATGATTGGAGCTGATAGTGCATCTTATTAGCAACTTCTTTCTTTTATATCTACCTTTCTATCACAGTCAGCATTATCGTTCTCAGCAATTTGTGCTACAGTAGCTCTTCTGTGGGATTGGACCAGGCGGCCTTCACTCCCCAAGCACATCAATAAGCCTTGGATGCCCATGACCCTGTCTCGGATACATCTAATGTCCTTTATTGGACCACTTTTGGTAGGTACTGACTATAGATGATCACTGAACCCCGTGTTCTGGTTTTGGATCTGGATTAACTTCTTGTTTCGATTTTGGCAAACCGCCCTTACGTGTTTTGGTTTTGGATCCCTAATTTTTTTTTTAAATCCCTATTTTTTTTGCTAAAATCACCCTACATTATTATTAAACCTCAATAACATTAATTTCAAGTGAGTTTCAGTAACTTTTGACCACCTCACAGGTCACAATATTATTTTCATACACTTTCAAACAAAGACTGCAGCGACCTGGCTGGATGTTGAGTGACAGAGCAATGACTCAAACACACATCAGTTCTTAGCACATCTAGGTAACATTGCCACATAGCAGTGGCAGAAAAGAAAAGTGGTACAAGATGGAACTGTCCTTGGATCATGAAATCGGTTATGGTTCATTTGATCGCTCCACCCGTTCCTTGGATAACTGTGATAATTCTACAGCTAATACATGGCGACGAGCGCTGACCCCCCCCCCCCCCCCACCCCACTGGGATGCGTCCATTTATTAGACCCAGACATATCCAGGGTGCCAGACAGTGCACTAAAAAGAGCCATTGTAATTCACAGCAAAAAGCAAGTTTATCACAGAGCTTCGAATCAGCCCCAGTTCCATAAAAATTATAATAGTTAGGTACCTTTGACGTAAAGTGCAGATTACAAACACATTGTGCAATATTGATGAAAGAGCAGCAAAGTGGAAGGTAATACATATACACATCTATTTAGACATCCATGCTTACATTACTTCTGCAAGCAATGTTGTTTGTTAATAAAACTGTTGTCTTTATACGGTTCAAAAAAATCCATTCTTTGGATGCTGATAGTAGAATCGGGTGGAACTAAAGCAGAGGTATCACTAATTCTGGTCAATTCTGTTACAGTAGACAAGACCAGACGTCAAAATGTTGATGACTGAGTCATCTGCATCATCAATGGGTGTCTAAGATTTTTGGCTAAGCTCACAACAGTATATAGCACATATAGGCAACATTGGCACACAGCGGTAGCTGAAAGGAAAAGTGTTGCAAGATGGAATTGTCCTTGTGCCCTCCCAGGCACCCTTATGTTGGATCTTAAAAAGGACATGCACACTTTAACAAACCAAGCACTTCAACAACAAGGAGTGTCACCTCTGAGGCTGATGTGCTTGGTTTGTTTGGGCCCCCACAAAACAAGCATGGCGTGAGGAAACCGGGTGCTACTAGACTGAGAACCTTGTATTCATCACCCGTTTCTCACGGTTTAATGTACTTTTTAATCCTTGGCCCAGTCTAAGTATATACACCAGAGCATCAATGTATTATGTGTATTATTATTTCATGTTATTAGGTACATTTTGCCCTTGCTATTACCTGCAATATTGTATGTAGTAGAAATATAAAGAATATTCCCATACTCTGTGAAAATAACAAGACAGCAACAGTCATTTTGCTTCTGTTAGCTAATGTAATTACCATTTGTCTCAAATGTCCATTGTTATGAGGTGCTGCTTAAGCTGGGTACACACTACACGGTTTTTCGACCAATAATCGGCTCAATCAGCCGACATACGACCTCTTGTTCAAAAGTAGGGTCAGCGTGTGCAGTAACACGATGGTCAAAAATCTGCCCAAATGGACAATTGTCGCCTCATTTGGTTGGTCGTACCGTTTAATATTTTCGTTCCAATCTCGTTTCCGTTGTGTGGTGTGTATAAATTTCCGACCGATCCACAACAGTGAGTACGCAATTACAGTCATTGCTCACGACAACATGGCTGTAAAAAGTCGCTAAAGGGACGTCCGCTCTTCCCTTTATCATCCTAAACAAGGCTAATGTGTATGCAGTCCATGGACCGAGCGATCGGACCATCGATCGCAAGTAAAATCGCTCGGCATAAAAAGTTGGTTGAAATTTCTGTAGTGTGTACCTAGCTTAAGATTTGGTTTGTAATCAGAACAATGTCTGAGTTAAACTGGCAGCCCATGTTAATTAGCTAGGTCAACAGGTAATCTGAGTGGAAATGAGGTAAAAACTTCTAAATGATATGCATTGTGCCTCTACAGTAATATATTGGCTGAAATAACATTGGAAAATGTATCAATATAAATATTATTGTATCACAGATTCAGGAGTACCACTGCTGATACAATGTGTCAAAAGTCTTATTGTTTTATGTAAGCATAAAGTGTCATTCCCTGATGTAATATTGTAACCCCATGTTTAGTGTATCCAGCCAAAATAGCTAATTGAGTCACGCCATTCCATTGTATAATCAAGTTAGCAGACACTGTATCTCTAACAGCTAAAGTGTCCACTGATAAACCCCTGCTGTAAGGGGGAGGATTGAGACACTTGACCCTACCTCCTGTGTATACAGCGAAGGATAGAGTGAGAGGAGAAAGCCAGGGGAGCTAATCTAGCTTGGAGGATCCTGGTGTACAAGACATCAGCGAAAAGGACTCTGGGCCAGGCATCGTGGTGCCGCTGGAGGAAACCCTACCAGGACAGGGTCGGTGTGAGCCAGTAACGCAGGCTGGGTGACACCATAACTGTTTTGCTAATCTGTAGTAATAATATTGCGGGAGGATAAGACAATGAAAGAGACAGAGATTATTACTTTGGAGTGCTGACTGCAAGAGGCTGCAGGAGGATACATGCTACCATTAACCCTGCAACTTGTGGACGCCTTGTGGTGTTGTGCAGTCGTAATAAAGTTTTATTTGGACATATTCTGGTCTACCTGAGTGAGTTGAATCCCACAGAGGGTAACTGCCATCCCAGCTAAGGGAAATGGGCTTAAAGCACCTAAGGTAACAGTGCTGTTAATGAATTCTACTGTGGCAAGATGTTGTCATCATCCTCACCCTCTTCAGTTTGTACATTATCCTCACACATTATTAATTCATCACCATTGGAATCCACCATTACAGAAGTCTCATTATTTTGATGTAATTGGCGTGAAAGGCCTTCCTCGTAAAATATTGAAGTTGATTTTTATGAACATCATCTTTTCCACATTTTGAGGAAGTATCCTCCTACGCCGATCACTGACAAGGTTCCCGGCTGTGCTGAAAACTCTTTCCGAGTACACACTGGAGGGTGGGCAGCTTAGGCAGTGCAAAGCGAGTTGGTACATGGATCTCCAAATTCCCTTTTTTTCCTCTCAGTATGTAAAGGGGTCTGTCTGATCATCACCATTTCATCATCACCATTTATTTATATAGCGCCACTGATTCCGCAGCGCTGTACAGAGAACTCATTCACATCAGTCCCTGCCCCATTGGAGCTTACAGTCTAAGTTCCCTAACATACACACATTGACAGACAGACAGAGATTAGGGTCAATTTTAATAGCAGCCAATTAACCTACTAGTATGTTTTTGGAGAGTGGGAGGAAACTGGAGCACCCGGAGGAAACCCACGCAAAAACGGGGAGAACATACAAACTCCACACAAATAAGGCCATGATCGGGAATTGAACTCATGACCTTAGCGCTGTAAGGCAGAAGTGCATATTTCTATGCTGTCGTGAAAATAATCCTCCACCATCCTTTGGATGTTGATAGTAGGATCAGGTGGAGTTACAGCAGAGGTGTCACATTTTTTGGGCAATTCTTTAAGACCAGACAAGATGTGAAAAGGTTTTGCTAAATCATCTGCATCATCCCTGGGTCTTTTGGGAAAGCTTTTTTTTCCTAGCAGCAGTTGACTGAGAAACTGAAGGAAGAGACACCGTCCTGCCACGTCACCTTGCTCACCAGGAGCTCCTTGCATCTCTTCAGATCTGGGTCCTTTGGAAACTAAGGGAAGACATAGCTCTTAAACCTAGGAACAAGCACAGTCAACAAAATGTAGTGATCCGATTTCAAGGTTTTGATAACTCTTGGATCCTGGCGAAGCGAATAAAGTACTTGATTTACAAGTCTGACATACTGAGCGCAACTGCTTTGTTTAATCTCCTCCATCAATTTTAAAAATGCTTTTACAAAAAATTAATTAAGCGCATCATTTGACTGAAGCTATCAGTGTTTGAATTTACTTCACAGGGGACTACAGCAAATGGTTTCAGCACCTTGCACAACACGGAACGTATTCTCCACTGTGCTTGAGTAAAATACTGTCCTATCCCAATGTTATGGCTTGTGGAGTAAGCGCGGATGGCTTTTCGCAGTTCCTCTATCCGCAGAAGCATATAGAGGGTGGAATTCCACCTTGTCACCCCCTCTTTCTTCAGTTGGTGGCATGGCAAATTAAATTGCCCTTGTAGCTGCTGCAATCTCCTACATACTGTTGCCGAATGCCGGAAATGTCCAGATATTTTACGGGCCACAGACAGCATATCCTGCACGTCCCTGTCATTTTTTAAAAAGCTCTGCACCACCAAGTTTATTGTGTGAGCAAAACAGGGCATGTGATGGAATTCACCCAGCTGGAATGCTCTCACAATATTGGTGGCGTTATCAGAAATGACATATCCTGAGGAGAGTCCAAGCGGGATAAGCCATGTTGCAATGACATCCCTTAGTTTTTGTAACAGATTGTCAGCTGTATGCCTCTTAGTGATGCCGGTGATACACAGAGTAGCCTGCCTCTGACAAATGTGACATACTTGGGTACATGCTGCTGCTGTTCCTGCTGGTGAAGGCGAATCACCAACCCAGTGGGCTGTCACAGTCATATAATCTTTAGTTCGTCAAGTTCCGCTTGTCCACATATCTGTGGTTAAGTGTACAGTGGGTAGAATGGCATTTTGTATCCCAGTAATTAAATTTAAACAAACCTTCTGGTAGAGGTGAGGAATAGCTTTTCTAGTAAAATGGTGTTGTGATGGAATTTGGTAACTGGGACACAAGACCTCAAGTAACTGTCTAAAACCAGCTGAAGAAGTCATCTAGCCTTACCAAGTTGGATGCAGGGCTAACTCTGATCGCTACTGAGGCTATTAATGAGAACGGTGTTGTGGGGGTGTAGATTGCAGGTGTCGGGATCTAGCTGAGAGAAGGGATCTAGCCGATGATGGACTGTTTGTTGTTATTTTTTAGCATACGTTTCTGATTTTCCCAACAGCTTGCCTTGAACTCGCTTCAAATGGCGTAACATGGATATGGTTTCTAGATGGTTAAGGTCCCTACCTCTACTGACTGTGGCTTTACAAATGGCTAGACAACTGTTGTTAGGATTTGGGTAAAAATAATTCCACACATAAGAGGTGGATATTTTGGTCTTATGCTCAGGCATGACAATGGTCTTCTTATCACGTGCAAGAACGGCTTCCACTGGTGCAGGACTTACACAAACAACATCATCTTTATCAACATCCTCATTAGCGCCCTCGCCAGCTACACAAATATCCCTTTTATCCTGTTGCAATTCCAAAGTGGCATCCTCAATTTGTGTATCACCAGCTACACTTGGGCTGTTCATGCACACATCTGCAAAAATGCTGAAAGGGGCCTTCTTTATGGGTACACTATCAAAATTGTCAGGATTACACATAGCACTCGTGGATAGACTCTCCTCAGGAATTTGTGTAATTTCTGAATGTGACCATACATTTTCCTCTAATGCCTTATTGTTTTCTTCCAGCTCGGCTTTTCATGTAAAACTTTTGGAGTCCGAATTACAATGTCTTGCTTGGTCACGACTGACCTTACAAGAAGATGCCTCAGTGACAGTTGCAGGACAAGCACTCATAGAGAAAGGCGAAGGCCTCATTCTTTCCTTGCCACTGCGTGTGTAGAATGGCATGTTGGCAAAAAAAAAATTCTGCTAATAACTTTGCCTGGATAACAGGTCTTTTTTTCTTGATCAAGGTAAAAGGTGTTTTTTACATTTTTGTTTCCCTGACTTACAAACACTATGCATTTTAACATAGGCTTTAGCAGATGACGTAGAGGGATTACTATCATCATGACTGGTGCCAGCAGCCGTTTGTTGCTACTGGTCTTTTGTGTACTGCTGTGAATCCATTTTGGTAACACAGTACAATGTGACTGCAGATTTAGAAGGCCAAGACTGCCAGTCCTATTATTTCTATTTCAGCAATGACAATTAGCAATGGAGCTCTCCTGAATGTCACTGGAGACTTTGAAGAACACTGCTACCCCTCCTCCTTCTTTTCTCCCTATGACGCTGCCCAAGTGCACTAGAAACTGCCAAGAACTCTGCTACCCCTTCTGTATCCCTCTGTGAAATGGCACTGGATCGCCGTGGAGGGCGGTACTTTAGAATCCAAAACTTGTGAGATCCTACGACGACGTAACAATGATGTTTTGCCTCGTTTTCAATTCCGAGGGAGCGTGAAAGTACAGAGCCGAGCCGAGCCGGCTCGGTACTCGGATCTGCTAAGTTCGGGTGTGTCCGGTTCTCGGGGAACCGAGCTTGAGCATCTCTAGTACTTACCACTGCATACCGAAAATACCCCACAAGACCGGCCGTTTTGGAGATGCTCTGACCCAGTCATCTAGCCATCTCAATTTGGCCTTTGTTAAAGTCGCTTAGATCCTTATCCATTTTTCCTGCTTCCAAGACATAAACTTCAAGAACTGACTGTTCACTGGAGCCCTAATATATCCCACCTTTCGATAGGTGTCATTGTACCAAGATAATCATTGTTATTCACTCCACTTGTCAGTAGTTTTAATGTTGTGGCTAATCGGTGTATATCACTATACATATACAGGTAATCAGCCTGTCTGACACATGTATTTACAGGGTATTAGTGCTCTGATAGTGTTCTCTTTCTATACTGCACAATTTGCTGTGTGTGATAGTCAGACATGAAGCCATTAGTATCCACCTGTGTCTGCAAGCCATCTTTTACCCTGATCAAGACAAATCATTACTCAAAGTAAGGGGAACAGATCTTTAGAGAGGTTACATCCTATTAAAAATTAACTTCACTATCTGATAATGTTTCAGTGGGAATTGGATTCATTTTACGGAGACATCAGCACTATGATTCCACAGCGCACCGTCAGTCTGTGTTATGATTCCACAGGGCAAAGTCAGCCTGCAGACATCTATTGCAAGACTTCATAGAGCCTATCGAGTCTCTTCCTAGGTCCATCACCTTTTTCCTGCCGCATTACTCTTATATTTCTGCAGGTGCTGGAAAGTGCCTCTCTTGGGCCTGAATGGTGGAAGTGCCCAATAAAAGATTCTTTCTAGTCACAAATAGGCAGTGGCACAGTCATTCATTTCCATTCCTGGTAACAGCACTAAAACTACCCCACTCCCAGATAAACAATTTCCTCCTGGTACAGGTACTCTGACACTGATTTGGTTAAGGCACAAAGACCAAAAAGAATAGTTAACAAGAAGCAATTCTGACAAACTTCAGGGAAATATGCCGTAATATCTGTAAATCTACGTCTGACCACTGCATCATCCCCAATCTAGACTGCTCCCTACACTATGGCAATGCAGTGATCTTTCTCATGGCCATTACCAATGTCCTGCTTCCCCGAGAGAGGATCGTGCTCTTTTCTACGCTCCCTAGAATGGCAAATTAACTTCTGTTAAATCCAAAGCTGAAAGTAAAAAATTGTATTTTGTCTATAGTAACTTTCCAGGGAAGTATGGACCAAGAGAAATATCTGAATTCTTATAGATCGTAAGTTTGTGAGCAGCGCCCTCTGACCTCTGTGTTGTACAGCGCTATGGAGGATGTTGGTGCTACAGAAATAATAGTAATAATCATAATTCAATGTGTGCTTCAGAAGCACGTGTCTTACTTATGTGTCTACTGTAGTTCACGTTTATCGCATGTGAAATAATATATGCTGCATTCTAAAGTTCTCAATAAAGTGTTAATATTGAGAATACAACGGAGACAACAAAACCATTGACTCTGATTTGTCATATTTTTACACTTTTGTAATGTGCAAAAAGCTCAGTACCAACAAGTCTTAAAGCTACCTAGAAATACATTACACAGAACAGACCGCATTTTATTTATACAAAATAAATGTTGTTCTGCAGTTAAAGAATTTAACAGTAAGAACTTCATGTCCTTGACATTCTCTCAATATTTCTATTTGATCTACCTATATTTGCATGTGTGAAATGCCCATTGTGTTTTATTTCAGAATACTTGTATTACATTGAATGGTGCAGCCTACCAGCCCAGGACTTCCTGCAGTACGTCAGGTCTGTGTGACGGAACAACCAGGAGAATAGAGGTCGATGGGAGAGGAGAGATGGATGCACTAATACCGCTGCCACACAGCATCTTCCTAATGAGGGTGAATAATTAGAGGGAAAGGTCCGCACATTCTGATAAGTGTCTAGTTTTTTTCCTTTGATGACCCTCTAACTTTATATCCCCCAACTCCCTCCAAGTAAATGCTGCCGGCTTCTTCTCTTGTGAGCCAGATCGGAGAACAAACGGCTCTAATTGTTAATGCATGTAAATGTGCCAATTCTGGCAGGAGATTGCTTTTATAAGCTAATTGGAAGAATATAAAGTCCCCCCCGCAGGGAATACTCCCCAGATGAAGGCGCAGAGCGAGCAGGCAGTCACACGTACAACACACAGGAAGCCGGAGCCCTTTATTCTTCCAGACAGCACATCATCCTCCTAAGAGTTCACTTTAAAGACTATGGGGGGTGTAAAAGGCGCTTTAATCGCATATAACTATCCATGTGTGCAGAGGTAACCCTACAGGTCGTTCTCCAGCATATACATCAGATTTATCTGCTGACTACAGGGACGGAACAACAACTCAAAAGTGATGAATAAATCTTGAAACGTTTTATTTAATTACAGACTAAACTATCATACATATAGAGGAGTTACGCATCACGCAGAGACTGCAGGTATTTTACTGTTAATGTCCGTTAAGTCATTTCCTATACTATGCCTAGCCATATTGATCAGTGCCTGGTTTACATCTTCAGGTTATGCTCAATAGGCGATATGGCTTTTTCACTATATAAGAAACATACTGTATACACCAATATGTGTGGTCTGGTGAATATGATTACACAGTACATAGGGTGGTGCAAAACTCCCAGAGTCGCCCGTAGAGAACTATTCTCTGGTCTGTATTCCTCATTACTATCTATAATATAAATGTCTAGTGGCGTGTGTTAGTCTGTCTGTGTGTGGAAGAAATAAAACCAAGCTGCAGCGCCACCTGCTGGGCGGAGTTATACACTGACCTACTAAATTCTTAGTGTGTGTGGGAAAAATAAATTCAGAAAGGGCTAAAATTTGGTATACTAAGATGTTTTTAATTTGTTAATTTAATTTGTTAATTGTTAAAAGTGTTTATAAAGATTTTAAAAAAATATATATATATTTCTTGAAGGAGAAGTGACAGTTGGGAGTGGTTGGTGGTTGCCGGGGGTGACAGTGGGGAGTGGTTGGTGGTTGCCGGGGGTGACAGTGGGGAGTGGTTGGTGGTTGCCGGGGGTGACAGTGGGGAGTGGTTGGTGGTTGAAGCCTGGGCTATGGCCCAAATGCATGACAAGAACCTTTTTAACACCTTAAGTAGCTTGATTTGACTAGAATGCATGAGTATCATACACGGGTTAACTTGTTTATTAATATATGGTGAAAGGGCTTACTTACTAGCACCGCTTATAATGGCAAAAGTAAATCACATATTGCCATAATTTATTATTTTAATGTCTCTTACGACAGCGATACTGGGGAAGAGCGGTAACATAACACCTTGCGGGGCTGTCTGAGGAGTAAGCGCATGTGTGACCACAGGAACAACATTCTGCAGTGTTATTGAGTTATTGATGCAGAAATCTGAAGGGTCAACATGGGGTAGAGGTAAAAATTATAGGGCCGAACATTGAACAAACCTGCAGACACAACTAGAACCACTCAATGATCACGTGCAGGGCACCAGCACATCCTGGGAACTGGAACCTGCACTTTTTCATCTCAGCTCCTTACAAGTATAAAAGCTCTTTTATCGGGTACCAACTTTTTTTTTTGCAAAAATTGGTAGACATAATATAAAAATATATTTACTTTTTTTTATACCCCCTATATTTATATTTCTGTTTGCAGGGCAATATCCCATCACTGCAGAGCTTTACAAGTGAATGATTTTATTTAATTTCCTCTTTCTTCTCCACCTTGAGCTGTCTATAACAGAACAGGCACCACGAAGATACTCGTATTGCCGCAATACCTGATAAATAACAAAAGCTACTTTGAGGTATAGGACCAAGCGACAGAAAGCACCATTAATCTGCCATCCTGAGGTGCCATATTCTGGGCGCACAATGGACAGTCAGGGTATAACGGCAGGTCCAAAGAAGATAGATTCTGTCCTAAAAATGCAACAACAAATCGGAAACAGCAATAATAGAGAAATATTGGAGGGAGCCCAACGCAATCTAAGGTATTAGCAACATGGTCCTTCATAAAAAGGACGATAATGGATTCTAACACTCAGGAAGGACAATCAAAGAACTCAACCAAGCAAAGAGGAACAATATAAAGATTCTAGAATATAAGAAATGTTCTGTTATTCAAAGTGGACGCATCACTAACAGGGCAAAGGTTGGGGCTAATTCACTAATGGAAGCCAGGAGCTTGCACTTCACATAACCCCAACACAAAGACGGAGAAAAAGATGATGTCTACAGTAGTGGGATGCGCCTGGAGTGTCAGCCCCCTTCCCCTCAATAACCCCTTGAATTGCACACCAGACGTGCGTGTCTATGGTGTGTGTGGCACCCGCTAACATTGTGTGTGGGCACCTACCTCCCACAAAAGTGCTGACACACAGGGACCATCCCCTTAAATCAGGTCTCTCCTGTTGAAATAGAGACAGTCGGGGGTACAGTTATTAGATCCATGAACAAAGCACAGCACACATGTCCTGTGAAAGTGCCATCTAGTGGCACTGCAGGGAATTTCACTATTATGCTTTGGAAAACACACTTGGCATGTTACATGAATGGAGTAATGTCAGAATATTTTTTTATGAGATGTGATGAAATGCAGATAGAAATGTTCAGTGCAGAGAGACAGATGCAGTCTGCGAGGATTCACAATGCACGGAACTGAAGACCTTACTAGCAGATGACTTTGTAACTAGTGATTAATAAAGTATTATGTAGGGAAAATAGCCAAAAAAGAAACAGGGACAAAGTTTATACAGACACATGTCACCTACACAGAGTGGAGGCAGCCTCAATATTCCTGAGAAAGCAGCAATCAACTGGAATCACAATGTTACCAGAGAGAACAGAGAGGTGGCCTCCACCTGCACAGAGACCTGTTATATGACCGGATGCAGACTGTTGGAGGACTTTATATATATACCTCTGTTCCGCTTCCTTTATCAGTTGGAAACCACAAGGCTCAGTCATAGGTCCTCTGCTATTCTCTATCTAAACCACTTCTCTTGGAAGACTAATAAGCTCCATTGGATTTCAGTATCATCTCTATGCTGATGATACATAAATTTATTTATCCCCTCCTGATCTCTCACCATCTGTGTTGTCTCGCGTTACTAACTGTCTTTCTGGCATTTCATCTTGGATGTCTTCTCGCCAACTCAAACTCAATCTTTCAAAAACAGAATTAATAATATTCCCACCCAAACAATAGAAGCTTCCTGATATTTCTATTTCTGTTGGCCACATGACCATAAATCCCACCCCGCAAGCTCACTGCCTAGGTGTAATCTTTGACTCGCAACTATCCTTTGTTCCCCACATCAACTCTATATTTACATCATGCTGCATACATCTAAAGAACATTTCCAGAATACGCACATATCTCACACAAGACACTGCAAAAAACTTTAATTCATGCACTCATCATCTCCCATATCGACTATTGTAATTCCCTCCTTACTGGTCTTCCCAAAATCAGACTCGAGCCCTTACAATACTTTTTGCACGCAGCGGCTAGAACTATTTTCCTTGCAAACCGTTTTACATCTGCTGAGTCACTGTGTCAGTTTCTACATTGGCTGACTGTTTTTCAACGAATGCAATATAAAATTCTTCTACTAACATACAAGGTTGTCAGCAAAATTGCACCAACATACATCTCCTCACTTGTCTCAAAATATCTCCTGCTTCAACACCTCCGTTCTGCACAAGATCTGCGTCTCTCTTCCACTTCTCACTTCCTTCCATTCCCGGTTACAGGACTTTTTTCAGGCTGCACCCACTTTGTGGAATTCCCTCCAACGCACAGTAAGACTTTCCTCTAGTCTTCAAACCTTCAAGTGTTCTCTGAAAACCCACCTCTTCAGACAAGCTTATAGTATTCCTTTACCACCCTCTTAATCTCCCTCAGTTACCCTATTACCACCCTCTGCACAGCTACCACAAGACAACAACCCTCTGACCAACACAACTGTGTGACTGATAACCTTTGCATTCTAGCTGGACAAAAATTCAATATGATGTAGTCCTTACCCTTGTGTATCAAACCATTGTCCCATAGATTGTAAGCCTGCGAGCAGGGCCCTCTTACCTCTCTGTCTGTATGTATTACCCAGTATTGTTTTATTACTGTTTGTTCCTAATTGTAAAGCGCTACAGAATCTGCTGGCACTATATTAATAAATGATGATGATGATGATAGACACTGTGCGGATGCAGAAAAATAGGCACTAAACATATATGAGATCTAGGGAAAGCTCCATGGGGTATAGAGGATGGTGGCCACTTAGGCTCAGTGCTCACCAGGGGTCCTGTAATCCACACACAACACTAGCCAAATACACATTATATTATCTATAACACTGTATTCCCTCACATTACACTGTAACTTACACCTTCTGCACCAAACATGTCAGGTTCAAATGTCATCATGCCGAGTGCAAACACTGTGCAAACGATGAAATGTGCGTAACGTAGAAACATGGTCCAGTTATGTTATCCTCACATTAACCACCCACTACCATCAAAATACTGGCCTGCAGGTAACCACTGCCATACTAGTGCGCTCTAAGTTCATGTCCCCCTCCCCATGGTGTATTGATTGGAATGGCTGGCTGTGAAAGCACACATTAGCCCATGTCTTCGATCTGCCCAAATCACCCCCATTGTGGATAAGGCCACGCCCACCTCAGTGCTAATAACCCAGGGTAAATCAGGACTGTTAGGTGTGCACTTGGTGATGTTGTCACAGGCTCGGTGACAGTAGCTATACACAGATAACGGTTACATACGTCAGCTCTTCATGCTATCCAACATGAGGCCTGGTCTGCAGTACTGGTGGAACTGCTCTTCTTCCTGCAATTACTGTACTGTGACAGTGTGTGCGCAACACGCTGCCTGCTGTATGTAACGTGCTCTGAGATAGCAGTAATCAGGCATTACTTCACGTGTGCATGACTAAGTGAGGAAACCCTACCACCAGCTAATTACTGATAATACCACTCTATACATACTACCTAATTATAGATATTCTATACTTCTCAAATGATCTCTTTCCAGTAAGTTCTGCCTCACCAAAACCAACACGAGTTTATTATTTCTATCATTTCTGCCTCACACCACTGGGATCATGAGTTTTATTCCTGAACACGTCCTTATCTCACACTTGCCAACCTTTTCAAGTTGGCCTCCGGGAGCTCTAGGGGAAGATCTCGACAAATTACTAAATTTTGGGCCCACCCCTTCTATGAAATGCCGAAATTCACAGCATTACATAGCGGGGGTGGGGCTTAACAACGTGATTGCTTCTTTAAGCGCCACCCTCATAAAGATCCAGGAGGATGCCTACTTGTCAGCTCTTCTGGGAGAGTAGGAAAGCACTGTGTGGAGTTTGTATGTTCTCTTGTTTGTGTGGATGTTCTCCAGGTTGCCTAGACTGTAAGCTCCAATATGACAGGGACTGGTGTGAATGACAAATCATCTCTGTACAGCGCTGTGGAATTGGTGGTGCTATATATATATATATATATATATATATATATATATATATATATATATATATATATATATAAAAATGATGATGTTTATTGAATGAATCTTTCTAGTAATCACAAATGTATCATACACTTTAAATTGCACCAATATCAGGCAGATTGGTACAATTTGTGCAGAGCTGCAGAGACACTTTACACAAACACGATCAGAGCTTTTTCTCCATTGTTTGGTACATGATAAAGCGCTAGTAGTACACCATACAGTACGGCTCCCATGGGTCAGCCTATGGCAGCAGAATGTCCCTTGTTTCACCATCTTGTTTTTGAAAACCATGTTAATTTTAATCATAGTAAATTACTCTCCTGAAATGTTCAGAAGACTCTCAAATTTGGGATGGGTAAACCTCCAGGATTCCCAGAGATCGGGCAATTCTCCCAGAGAGAGCTTATCTATCACAAGGTGGGTAGAGACATGGTGCAAATCACCTCAGTAAACACTGATTGGCAAGTGACAACAATCGTTCTCCTTTCAGCTGCAGGAACCGCATCCTACTGGTTGATACAGAGTCATTTATCACTAGGTCACAGATTAGCGCTATAAGGTCAGAATATCGGAATTACACTTTCTCTCACCAAAGAAAATGTTCAATTTCTAATTTTTTCAATAGGAATATACCCGCTGTCCATAGTATGTGAGAACGTGCGGCTGGTGAAGTCTATAAGATATTTATTACATCCCAGATGTGCGCATTATATCCTTACTGTTCCTTTATATAATCCAGTGTAAAGGCCGGTCATCACATCAATAGAAGCTATTGTAATGAATATAGTACAATAAAATGGCAGCTGAGTGTATACATAAAACATGCCACTTCTGTCTTATATAATGTGTGGCAGTGTTTGTATTGGGGTGACATTTAATGGCAGTCTCTTAAACTATGCTGAAATTAAAATGATATTGACAGCAGTAAACTATATACTGTATTTATCTAAGAGTCTGTAAAGCAGGGAATGTTGTGAAAGTAACTAAGGGTCTACTTACTAAATGTCAAAAAGCTTCAACAGTGGGGGCCCAGATTTGCTGGGTCTCTTCGTCGATACTGCAGGGAAAGTCTGTTTAACAAACAGCGCAGCAGTGCATGTACCGCCACAGTACTTGTTCTTTTACTGCAATTTCAGGATTGTGATAAAAGAAGAAAATACATTTAAAAATGCTTTATTCTTTGAATAAAGTATTTTTCAATGAACAACTTTTAATTTGCTTTAGATATATATATATATTTTAAAGTTTTATTTTTGAGAAAGTCAATAATGAGCATCAGTCCAAGACAAGATCTGTTACAATCAGGTTATACATATTCAGGGACTAATACAATCATTGTATATCATGATGAGAAGAGACTTGATATTGACCAAATTTTAACTATAAGGATAGAAGAAAGAAGAAACAGAAAGAGAAGCCAGTCAAAGAAAAGTGGGCAAGATAGATTAGGAGGCGGTGTGGCAGTAGATATTTTTATATTTTAGGCAATTATTTTTTATTTTTTTCTAAGTTGAACTGAAAGCCAAAGTCATTCATGTACACGTTCCCTCAGACTGTCCCAGCAAAACAGCAAGTTATCTCTCCGGGCCAGTATCGCTTAACTGCCTTGGCAAAAGTTTAATCTTAGATTAAGTGATAGGTGATTTTCTATCAATCAGTTTTATTGCTAGATAATAGTAAACAGACCTCTGTGTGTGTTGTTCACCCTCCCCCCATTTCATATGACATTATTTGAAAACTATTATGACACATGTAAGCAATATTTAACTGTGTCATAAATAATGAAAAAGTTACATAGTGGCATTAACCTATTTAAATTGTTCTCTACGACAGATATAGCCGATTAGCCGGATATTTTCATACTTACTGGACCCCAGACTGTGCCGGGGTATTTTTAGGATATGAGCAGATAAAGGAGAGCTATGTTAGGAGCTGGGTTTATTTTTGGATTGGGGAGAAATCACTTTTAGGATTTTCAGCTAATTTTGAAGCTTTATAATGCTTATGTTTAAAGCTGTTCAAATTTGCCAAGTATTTTGTTTTTCTAATTTCAACCAGGATCTCTTTATAGAGAAGCCTCAGCGCTTTATAACAATGGGGCACTTGGTGGGCACATGGAGGACTCCAGAACTGATGTTTGATCTTTGCTGGGGCGATCAGTCCATATCTCTATTCTATCTGACACAACTTTGTTAGTACTCTTTAACTCATCCTCTGTTTCTTCCTCCTCCCATCCTGCTGCTACATTCTCCACATTCTGTCACAGGCTCAGTCTTCTACTTCTTTCTCCATCTTCTGTCTCCATGGAAACAAGGAAAAAAGAAAGGAATAGGAGACAGAGAGAGAGAGAAGGAACGCAGCTGTATCAACCCGTTCAATGCCACACAACGCTGGTCTCATGAAAGCTCCATGTTGCAAGCACCGATTTCAGCACCAGTTGCTCACGTGTTTCTGGAAGCGTGTGACTGTGCTGCTGAGCAGACAGTAATAGAGGTGGTCGTCAAGCATTTGTCTCTACTAGAAACAGAAAATAATGTCTAAATAACTATACAATGTCCAGTCATGTCAAACAGATTACAGTACAGCGGATGTGCAAGAGGTGGACACAAAAGTGGTAGGTGCTTATCTTCTACCCAAAGAAATAATGATCTTTAGTCAAAATACAGTATGAACACCAATCTCTCCCAGCTCCACATTCGCTGCACCACTCAAATCCCTACACTTGGTGCACACACTAAAAAATGTATTTCAAATTACTCACCCTCACCTACAAAGCCACCACCACAGTCAGCCCTTCATACATCTCAAACCTCTTCTCAAAATACTCTCCCTTACACCCTCTTATATTTGCCTCTAACCTGCACCACTCTGACCACCTGATGACCATCTCTCTTCCCCCTCTAAGATGTTAGGGTAATTTTACCTCTCCTTTATTAAGTCCCTTCAGATATCAGTGAGATAAGATGCTGGTTAACCAGGAGATCAGTAATCAAGACACAGACATGTCAATGTCCAGATGGATACTGAGCTGTGCTCATTTATTTGTGGGATACATTTATACATGAAAAAGCGTTTGATCTGGTTATAGAATAGAAACACATGATTGATATTTTCCTGAGTAAATATAAATCTTCTGACAAAGCTAGTTAGTTCTCTTCATGTCACTTTTATGGGTTCTTATCAACTTTCACTGGAGCCAGTACTCCCAATGTCCTCATCCATTATCCCCTGTCCTAGGGGTCTTTGAGATAGTTCAAGGCTGGAGCTGGTGATTACACTGAATGTATTTTTAAGACAAATACCAAGATTTTTAACTCCTTCACATATCATTATTACAATCATCATTGAGGACCTAGAAATGCTCTCACAAAGACATCTCCCGTGCAACTATCCACCTTCCCTACTCCCACCTATAGTACTCAAACTTACCCTACTCCCCTCCTATACTACTCACACTGGGACACCCTCACACCTACCCTACTCCCCTCCGATACTACTCACACTGGGACACCCTCACACCTACCCTATTCCCCTCCGATACTACTCACACAGGTACACCCTCACACCTTCCCTACTCCCTCCTATACTACTCCCACTGGTACACCCTCACACTTACCCTAATCCCCTCCTATTCTACTCACACTGGTACACCCTCACACCTACCCTACTCCCACCTATACCACTCACACTGGTACACCCTCACACCTACCCTACTCCCTCCTATACTACTCACACTGGTACACCCTCACACCTACCATACTCCCTCCTATACCACTCACACCTACCCTACTCCCACCTATACCACTCACACTGGTACACCCTCACACCTACCCTACTCCCTCCTATACTACTCACACTGGTACACCCTCACACCTACCATACTCCCTCCTATACCACTCACACCTACCCTACTCCCTCCTATACTACTCACACTGGTACACCCTCACACCTACTCTACTCCCACCTATACCACTTACACTGGTACACCCTCACACCTTCCCTACTCCCTCCTATACCACTCACACCTACCCTACTCCCTCCTATACTACTCACACTGGTACACCCTCACACCTACTCTACTCCCTCCTATACTACTTACACTGGTACACCCTCACACCTACCCTACTCCCACCTATACCACTTACACTGGTACACCCTCCCACTTACCCTCCCTACTACTACCTATACGACTCTCACTGGCACACCCTCACACCTTCCATACTTCCTCCTATAATACTTTGGCACCCTCATAACTGTCCCAATCTCCAATCTGAGTTACAGTCACTCCTCTTGTCTCAGCGCTGCCCCATTAGAAAGTAAGATCTCTCGTGAGGGCCGTCCCTAAACTTTGTTTTCATGTATGCATTTATTTTGCCTTGCATGTCCCTGTTTTCTCCACTATCTGGCGCTGCGGAGCACAAATAAACAATGCCGGTAATATATTATATACTGTGTTTCTATCCTAGGGCTGGTGGAGCAGAAAATACTTTTTATCTGAACAAATTAAGTCTCTTCACCTGGGAAAATGGTATATATTGAACTAAACTGAATATCGAACTGTACGAGGACTGTGCCAAGAAACCAGAGCTCCCACTTTCACTGTACCCAATCTGTCATTCAAGTATAGCACAGAGAGGGAATTTTGGCATTGTATCAATGTACACCAGATGTACGACCAATAGGATGAGGCAATATGTTGTTTTGTGTTTTTGAGGTAGAAGTGGACCTGTGCGGCTCATGTTCAATCAAAATAAGAGGGTGGTAGATCACCGAACAATGCCTGAAGTATAATTAGATTCCACTTCACTAAGGTCACCCCCCATTACGGACATTGCTCTACATATTCACAATCCCTCACTGGTCAGCCTGACGGCCGCTGCTTGAATATTTTACAGACATTTACTGAAAATGCAGCCGACTGGTCTTTGTAGAATTCATAAATCATGAGCCAGTGTGTACACTGTACATTAAACCCTGGCATTGTGTTAATGATGCTGTAAGAAACAACTCTTGGCAATTCTTGGCATTTCTTGACGCTGAGATGACAGAAATAGTAATTCAGTCATAGGAGTACTTTCATTAATTTATATTTAATGCTGCTGCTAGTTAAAGCATCTTTGCACAACAGGAGAGGAACTGCCCCACTAGGCTATTATTGCATTGGTATAAAGGCACTAAGAGAAGAAGTAGTGGCCGTGTGGTTATATCCTTGGTCCTACAAACAGCAGATTTCCAAACAAATATTCATAGTCCATCTCGCCATCAGTGGATCCCCCTCAATCTCTCTCATGGGCCGCTCACTTCTGATTAACTCCAGGACCAGAATCTGTGACCTCATCCAGTGTCAAAAACCTAGCATTACTCATGGGGGTAGATTGTAAGCAGTGCCCTCTTACCTCTTTCTCTATCTGCTAATACCCTGTCTTATCGTATCATTTTCCCAACTGGAAAGTGCTGCGGAGTATGCCGACGCTATATAAACAAATAATTTTTAACATGAAGAAAGGGCAGATCATCTCCCACCAGGAAAACAAGCTGGGCACATTTCTCCCAGTGTGTGCTAACATCATTACTGTAAAAGGGACATAAAACAGCTTTTTCAGCTTCTTTCCTACAATTTCAATGAGACTTCTGCCGGCTCAGAGTCCATTTATCAAGCCCCAAGGCCAGGTGTTGTGGCTTTAAAATTATATTGATAGAAGCATTGGGAATATGAGCCTCTAAACGTCAATTTATTTAGGTACTAAGCCCACTGCATCAGCTGGGGCTACGGGTGCAGTAACACGGACAGACAGCGGTTATGATAACAGTCATTTCATTTTCGCTGCCGGCCGTGTTCGTCTATTTCTGTGTCACTAGAACGGACAGTCAGAGGTCTGGGCAGATCTAATGACACTGACATATACTGTCAATGTTTCCTATCTGAGATATTCACTAACCTTATATAACACCAAGGCATGTTTAGAATAAGGACTAGTGCCAAGGAAAGTGCCAGGTTTTCATGGTAATGTCCCTAATTTTTAGTACTACCCCAGCACAGCATATACACTATATTTATATATTAAAATTAGGTGGAGAGTTTAATATACAAACCACCTCATTCTAACACTCATTTTTACCCCCCGATTTCGCGAAATCCAGCACTAGGGTTAATAGCATTAGTAGGGGGTGACCCTACGCTTTTCTTTTTATTTTTTCTTAAAAAATGTATTTTTATTATTTTTTTTATTATTATTTTTTACACTGTATAGGGCCGACGGGTTGGCCGGTTGAATTCCAGCTGACCCGCCAGCTATCTTAGACTAGCCCCAGAAAATTAAGCTTACTTCCACGGCCGTAGAGATTGCGTGCGCTCTAGTTTGGCACAGCCCTACTGTACACTGGCTAGGCAAGAACGCCCCTTCCCCGGCCAGGACACCCACCTAAATCGCAAGCTGGACTAATTGCCCATTTTCGGCTGATTTACCGGCCGTATCTGACTGTTCTGAGCAAGCGCACAGTAATTTTGCGCACCATTCGCTCAAAATCATCAGATATGTGCTCTAATGAACCGAGCCCTTTAGATATAGCTGCCTGTATGTATAACATTACTGCATAAGCACGCTGGTTAGTGCTCACTCTGCACAACTGGCTACTCCCTCTCTGCAGGCTGGCCACGCCCCCCCAAGCTGTGCTCCAATTATGTGGGGCCCAACCTTAGGTACCCCTGGCGGGCCCTTCATTCCCCAGTCATACCTGTGTATACTGTGTGAGTAGGGCCCCAGCCAAGAGGAGCTCACTCGTGTGTGGGCTGCACAAGGCTTCTCCAGCTGTCTGATAAGTGTATCTTTACTTCGGTCTCCCTGTGAAAAGGTTCTGTAAGAGCTTGTGATTTCTTTCTGTAATCTTTTTGCTTATTTGTTTTAAATTTATTTTAAATAGGCTATATGACTTGTTCTAGGTAGTCTATATATGACTTGTTCTAGGTAATCTATATATGACTTGTTGTAGGTAGTCTATATATGACTTGTTGTAGGTAGTCTATATAAGACTTGTTGTAGGTAGTCTATATAAGACTTGTTGTAGGTAGTCTATATAAGACTTGTTGTAGGTAGTCTATATAAGACTTGTTGTAGGTAATCTATATATGACTTGTTGTAGGTAGTCTATATATGACTTGTTGTAGGTAGTCTATATATGACTTGTTGTAGGTAGTCTATATAAGACTTGTTGTAGGTAGTCTATATAAGACTTGTTGTAGGTAGTCTATATAAGACTTGTTGTAGGTAGTCTATATAAGACTTGTTGTAGGTAGTCTATATAAGACTTGTTGTAGGTAGTCTATATAAGACTTGTTGTAGGTAGTCTATATATGACTTGTTGTAGGTAGTCTATATATGACTTGTTGTAGGTAGTCTATATATGACTTGTTGTAGGTAGTCTATATATGACTTGTTGTAGGTAGTCTATATAAGACTTGTTGTAGGTAGTCTATATAAGACTTGTTGTAGGTAGTCTATATAAGACTTGTTGTAGGTAGTCTATATAAGACTTGTTGTAGGTAGTCTATATAAGACTTGTTGTAGGTAGTCTATATATGACTTGTTGTAGGTAATCTATATATGACTTGTTGTAGGTAGTCTATATATGACTTGTTGTAGGTAGTCTATATATGACTTGTTGTAGGTAGTCTATATATGACTTGTTGTAGGTAGTCTATATATGACTTGTTGTAGGTAGTCTATATATGACTTGTTGTAGGTAATCTATATATGACTTGTTGTAGGTAATCTATATATGACTTGTTGTAGGTAATCTATATATGACTTGTTGTAGGTAATCTATATATGACTTGTTGTAGGTAATCTATATATGACTTGTTGTAGGTAATCTATATATGACTTGTTGTAGGTAATCTATATATGACTTGTTGTAGGTAGTCTATATATGACTTGTTGTAGGTAGTCTATATATGACTTGTTGTAGGTAATCTATATATGACTTGTTGTAGGTAATCTATATATGACTTGTTGTAGGTAATCTATATATGACTTGTTGTAGGTAATCTATATATGACTTGTTGTAGGTAATCTATATATGACTTGTTGTAGGTAATCTATATATGACTTGTTGTAGGTAATCTATATATGACTTGTTGTAGGTAATCTATATATGACTTGTTGTAGGTAATCTATATATGACTTGTTGTAGGTAGTCTATATATGACTTGTTCTAGGTAATCTATATATGACTTGTTGTAGGTAATCTATATATGACTTGTTCTAGGTAGTCTATTAGTACTTTATTAATACTCTGTAATACTACCCTCACACCGCATTAGAGAAAGAATACTCAGCGCTGTAGCCACACAGGCAGCATAGATCCACAGAGTGATGTCTTGGGTGCTTACTTTTATTGTAGCAAAGATATTTAGTGAAGCTTTGTAGCTGGAAGGTGAAAGGAAAGTCCCCTCCCCCCCCCCCCGCAGAGTCACTCCATCAGTAACATAATCACACATCAAACCAGACGCCTGTCAGTCACACATCACAGTGAGATGGGATGAAATGTTTAGCAGAGTCAAGTGTAACAATGAACGAGGGCAGATTCCCTGGGGTTAAGTATCTATACTGTATTATCCGCAGATGTCACGCTCCATACACAATGCATCGCCACGAGAGAGTCCATCAGCGCTGCTTCCTTCCATACAACTAAGACGTCCTACACGTATTTCCAGCCAGTCTCACATACAAGTTCATAGACTAACAATACGGTCCCCAGTCACACCGGCTGTATTGTACATAGGTCACTCTAGTCCCATTACATCAATCTCTGCAGCCACAGGTATATGGATCTGCATAGAAATGATATCACCCACATTATGCATACTTCCCAATATAATGATATTAAGGGGGGTATTCAATTGTTAGCGTTAACGCAAAAAAACGAGCGCTCAAAAAATATTACCGTTTATACGGTAATATTGCGCGCGAAAAGCGTTAATATGGTAGTTTACTTGCGGAATTTCAGCTTGCCGCTCAGGGAGCAGCGAGCTGAAATTCCGAGAGTCATTACCGTATTAACGCTAAGATTTTTTGAGCGCTCGTTTGAGAGCGTTGACGCTAACAATTGAATAACCCCCTAAGAATACATTGAGCCACCGGACATTGAGGTGATATTCGGCTGCGCTCATTTATGGGTACTACAGTAGAAAACATCACAGACTGTCCTGCGCATCTCTATGGAGTATGTGGAACAATATGTAATCAGAGGCCCTCCGCAGGACATCCCTGGGAAGAACATTTCCCCCTTACTGTTGTGACTAATGCCAAAAGTGGTGGCTCGTAAGACCTTATAAAAAGGTCTATTATAAAGCTGGAAAGGAAGGAAAGAAGATCAGGTAAATATGAATGTGGTTCATATTTTATCTCCATGCTCTTCTGTAAGTAACAGGTTCAGTAAACTCTGTACTCTCCACAAGGCTCTGATTCTTTGATACTGGAACATACTGTAATGTTTTCCATTTATCCCGACATGTGAACGTCGTGTAGGAATAATTTCTCCTGCGATTCTCCAGTGCCAAATTTCCTAATCAAGTGGAATATTTAACCGATCAGCACAGAAATGTTCATTCACGTCTGGCATTGTACTGGAAGTCTCTGAGCATTAATAAACATTACAATGCAAAGTGGGCCGCTTTATGCAGCGTTTTAGCACATTGCAATGTAAAGTATTTTAGGCATTAAGACACATTGCAATAACATAAAGCATTTTACGCAGTGCTATAACACGCAGCAGGATAAAGCTGGCTATTGCTTCATAATGAAATGCACCAGACGTGGTGAGGAAGAGGTCTGGTGGTAAGAAGGAGAGCAGCATCCAAGCTTTATAATCAAATGTGAGCACAGGGCCCACAACCCAGGTACAGCCCAGCATCAGTATTCATTCAGCTATGTATAACGTAAGCATGTATTATCAGAGTGTACAGTATTTATCAAAATACCCCCAATGATGGCAATAAGTGTTTTATTTATTTTACCGCAATGAATCACTTATTACTGCAATCTAACAAAACAAATATCACCAGGCAGCTGAGCGGCACTCACTGAGCCCCATAGTTGGCTCGGTGAGAACAAAAGAGTGACTGTATGCATCACATGTGACAACTCACAAACAATAGCACAAGTCTGATTACGTGTATGTAATGCTGATGATTTGATGTAAATAAGTGCATTTTAATGGCATTTGTAGTGATCAGGAAACCAGTTTATAACTGTATGGGACTCAGCGCAGCATTTCCCTGCTCATGCCTGAGACGCTTAAAACACGTTGCAGCAATAATGACCTTCTAATGAACACAACAACACTGTAATCTGCAAGTAAATGGATTTTAGTATATGGAGGACATGTCTAGTGTCTGATACCAGCCTGACAGAAATCTTTGTTTCACATATTTAACCAAACTCACAAGTGAAGATCTATAAAATCGCTGGAAAACTTTGCACCAATCAGGTTTCAGGATGGACCGGGCCATTTGGAGAGGTCAGAAATTCCAGTAATATAACCTCACAGCTACAGTTTTGCTTCACTGTTCTGTAAAGTCCCATTTTTGCCGGATTCTATGACTGGGACAATGACCGTTCATCCTGCTGTGGTAGGACTGGAAACACTATAGGCCACAATCTGCTGGTATACGTGCAAAATGTCAATCATGAAATGAGGCGAATATTTAACTCACTTTAACTCAGAAGATTAACACAATAAAAACAATTTAAGACCATATTAAAATACAACAGCCTTTGTTCTATAATTACTGTTTATTCATAATTACTTCACAAAATTAAACTCGTTTATAAAATCAATAAAACCTCATTCATGTATAATCCAGTAAACTCTAATATTATTCCTTCATAGTCTAGCAACATAAGAATCACTAGTCGGACAGAGGAGGACACAGACAGCAGAGGGCGCTAGCGCAGAATCTATATATGGGCCCCCTTAGTCTCACTGACAAATATATTGAGGACAGGGGAACTACCAATGTGTATACTGTACTGAACACAGGGCCACTGACTGGTGGGATAAGTGATGGTGGATCAGTGGTACGAGTTCACATTCATTACATCAGTGCTCCCACGACTGAATATCCACAGTGGTCATGAAGGTGCTGACAGATGGGAGTATGTGATTGCAGGATTGTATTTCTATTTTCTACTGCAGTGTGAAAACAGTGAAGGGGTATTTAAGGTATTTTCTGCATAGAGGAGGCTTAAAAACAAAAAGCCCCACCACAGCATTCCTGCAATCACATGGGCCCCTTCATCACTGTGGCCCTGCACTGTGGGCAGTGTGCCTCTGTTTTGTGTGTACATAATGAATGAAGCCGTCAGAAGACATGTGCTGACGATCTAGAACACAAGTAATCTGCTCATATTTCATCAGAGCTCAAATTCATTTATATCACAAGATTTCATTAAATCAGTCATTACTTAAATTGTCTCTGAGAGGTTACGGTGTAATGTGCTGTTTATGGCTTATTACACTGGGACTGTACAGAGCATTTGTTAAATGTGATGACAGCAAATAAAACACCAATAATAATAAATAACAGTCAAACAAACCACTTACTGGTGAAAGGGTCGTAGTCAAACATATGGCTGAAATGTTAACACTGAAATAAATCTGTAACAACTTGCAAATTATCACACCGGCCGGCCTTACCACTACCTAAACCCCTCACCCGGCCCTACAGTCGACATTGGCTGCCACAAGCCCTCACCCGGCCCTACGGCCGACGTTGGCTGCCACAAGCCCTCACCCGGCCCTACGGCCCGACGTTGGCTGCCACAAGCCCTCACCCGGCCCTACGGCCGGCGTTGGCTGCCACAAGCCCTCACCCGGCCCTACGGCCGGCGTTGGCTGCCACAAGCCCTCACCCGGCCCTACGGCCGACGTTGGCTGCCACAAGCCCTCACCCGGCCCTACGGCCGACGTTGGCTGCCACAAGCCCTCACCCGGCCCTACGGCCGACGTTGGCTGCCACAAGCCCTCACCCGGCCCTACGGCCGACGTTGGCTGCCACAAGCCCTCACCCGGCCCTACGGCTGACGTTAGCTACCACAATCCCTCACCCGGCCTTATTTTTATTATTAATCTTTATTTATATGGAGTATCCACCCAGCTGGTACAAAGCCACAACTAGAGTGGAGAGAAATAACTGCCAGCACCAAGGTAATGTGGATAGAACAAAGTTCACCTGTCCTGTACAGACTAATGAAAGAGAACCTCAGTTTATACAATTTACAGAGGGACTAGAGCACTACGCAAGTGTAAACACCAACAAAGACTTTTTTCTGCTCGGAAGAGAGTGGGAAACCAGCATACCTTGTACCTGATGTTCTGACTCCCAGATGCTGCCTCCCTATGTCATAGTCCCCTGCATCCCAAGCACTTTTCAGAGTAACTGAATGAAGGAAATGGCCAGAATCCCAGCATATACAGGGCATGCTGTTTAAGAGAGGACAAGGCTTCTCTGTGGACTGGAGTGTTTCACAGCACCTTGTCTTCAAACACATTAACCTTTGACACAATAGACCCCTGCTCCTCCTGCAAATCCTTCCCTCTTTTGGTCTATGTGACATTGTCCTCACTTAGCTGTCTGCATACCTCCCAACCGCTCCTTCTCTGTCTCTGATTCTACCTCCCCTCCCCATTTCCTCTATTCGTCAGCATCCCTCAAAGATCTGTTCTGACCTCTCATTTTTTCCCTGGACACTTCTTTCCTTGGTGATCTCATCAGCTCTTCTGACATCCAATACCATTTAGATGCTTATGACATCAAGATCTACTTCTGCTCCCCTGACCTCTCCCCCTCTCTCGCACCTCCAGCTGCCTTTCTGCTATTTTCTTGGATGTCCCAGCACTTTCTTAAACTTAATTTGTTTAATACTGAACTCATCCTCTTCTCGCCCTCCCGAGTCACATCCCCTCCAAACATCGCTCTATCCGTCAACATTTCCCTTTCCTCAGTCCCACAATTTTACTGCCTAGGAGTTATCCTCAACTCCTCCCTCTCTTTCATTCCCACATTCAATCCCTCTCCCAAACACAATGCTTGCACCTTGTAAACATCTTCAGGATCAGACTTTCTTTCCCTGGAGGCAACCAAGATTCTCATTCACCCTCTTGTTATCTCTCAGCTGGACTACTGTAATCTCCTTCTCTCTTGCCTTCCTTCTTTCAGTCTCTCCCAACTCCAACCCATCCTCAGTGCTGCTAGTCTTTATCACCACTCTGCATCCTCTGTCCGTCTGTCACCACACTGCTTTGCTCTCCGCTACCAAGTCCAATTCAAACTCCTTACCCTCACCTATGAAGGCCTCACTCAATCCTCCCCTAACTCACATCGTCAGCCTCATCTCGCTCCCTCTCTGTTCTGACACATCCAAGACTTTTCCCATGCTACTCCCCTCCTCTGAAACTCACTTCCTCTCCCAATCTGGCTCTCTACCTTCCTCCAAGGCTTCAAACCCATTTCTTCAAAGCCTAGCTCCTCCTAACTTACCCCATCATCCCCTTCACACTGTGCTATTCCGCCTGTGTCACACTGTTTATCTACTTCTTCCCTAGATTGTAAGCTGTGATGAGCAGCACCGTTTCCTCATGTTGTCTTACTCTCACTTACGTCACCAGCTTACCTGTGTCTTCCCCTTCTATCCTTAACCAGTGGCTCTGATCCTGTTTGCTGTAATGTTCTACTTTTGTCTTGTACAGTTTTATTGTATCCTCTATGTCCGGCAATGTGGACCCTTTGTGGAGCTTTATAAATAAATAGCAATTAAACATAAATGCTGTTTTACAATGCGCTAAAGTACAAAGCAGTAATCATACACAAGTAGGGGTAACCTATTCTAACTGTATATGGGTTTTAAATTTTTTTTTTTAAGTAAAAGAATTGATTTAGGTTCTGGGAATATTTACAGAACAACACCTCACGTTATTACTAGAGATGTCTCTGTAAATATAGATCATTACATCTAGGGACACTTAGCTGGCTATGCAACCTATATTAGAACAGAGGAGAGGAGACAAAGACGCGGGTTTGAAAAAGTGGAGATGTTGCCTATAGCAACCAATCAGATTCTAGTTATCATTTGTTTAGTACATTCTACAGAATGACAGCTAGAATCTGATTGGTTACTCTAGGCAGCATCTCTACTTTTTCAAACCTGCAGTTTAGTAAATATACCCCATAGTCTACTCCTTACAGTGAAGAGTGGGGACAGAATTCTGTAAAGATGTAATTTTGTCACAAAGTTATATTTTGTTAAAAGGGCCCCATGACCAGTACAGAACCTGATCCTCTTCTATACCTTGCCAGACAGGGTTAACATCACACTGAACTCACCAACGTCCTGGCGGAACGATACAATTCTCACCACTCAACGTGCTTTTAACAAAAGGGTTTCAATTAAACAAATAAGCAGCGAAAGAATTTCCAAACCACATGTGAAGGCATCGGCTTAGGCATGCTGATGATTAATTCATGAGACGTGCAAGACGGCAGCTTGTAAGAGGGAACTCACACGGGACGGATGTGAAATGAGCAGAAAAATGTATAGAATCCATTTACTGTACTCAGCGTGTGGCTGGAGTTTGGGGGCCGATGATGATCCCCCATCACAGCCTCTGTCCCAGATCTGCAACCAGACCTGAGACTTGCTGGCTCTATAGCACCATAAGTGGTGCTAATCTATCCATCATGATAGGTATCACAAGACCATCCTTAGAGACGCCCATTGCTTGCTGCAGTTTGAATATTGAATACTTAATAACCTAAGATACCATCAGTTATTAGAGGTTGCATACATTGTATAAGGCCAGAACCAGGCAGCCACTGAGGACACAGTTACAGCGGCTATGTGATTACCATGTTGGCACACAAACGAAAAAAATATTATTTTTGTTTTATTTTCTTTAAAACAAAAAACCTTTTATACATAAAATATAACTGGAGATATATTCTATTATACCGACACCCTCAGAATATAATAGTTTGGGGTTGGGGGACAATTTGACCTGCCCTGAAATAAATTAGGTATTTATTCATTTTTATTTTTTTTATGGTGTCCTTTTATTAATGCCACTGTAAGATGTGTAAACAAAACAGGCATTGAGGAGGTTCAAATATTATTGGTGATTGTCCTTAAATCAGCCCCTTAGTTTAAAAAGGAAGCATTTCCAATGGTGAGACACCCCAATGTTATACGATCACAGCCAGCACTCATCACTGATTTGAGAGAATGTTCAGTGCCGAAAGACGCGTCCATCCCAGGCATTCAGGGTGGATTGGAGGTGTGTATAGGATACAATACCCTAATTACAAGGTCATGGCACTTGCCCACTGAGGTGCCACATTCAGCGCACATCTTCACAAAGTGCCGACCTGCACACAACCTCCCCCCCACACACACAGCCCTCCAGCTCCGCACAACACCCACCCCCCCCCCACTCATCACAATCCCGACTAAATAATTTTAAGATAAAAGGTCTCTGGTCAATCTCCTTAAATAACTATTGGATGTAATACATTGGTGTGGTCGGGGACACAAAGTTATTTGGACTATGTGTATAATAAGGCAAAATAAGGTCACTGATTTTAAGGTGTACGCAAAAAGTTAAGAACCGAAAAATGCTGATGATCCAACCAGTGGTTTCTAAGAAGGATTAATGTGTCTCACACCATTCCAATATAAATGCTTATAGTAGTTTGTGTTGGCCAGGACAGAGGTACCATGTCAGTTGCTGGAGGAGAGGGGGGTATCTGCCCCCCAGGGGCCAGACCTATAGTGGGCTACCTTGGGCTGGTTCACTGGGCCACCTGGATTTTCTTTCCTTTAAAATGTTCCTAATAGGCTGCTGAATTGAGTCTTGCCTCTCAGGGCTAAAATATTTGCCAGCCCCCCCCCTGTACTAGACACATGGCAAAGCCTGACCTAGACTCATTCTGCCTGCAGAACCCTTATTAACGGTTCCAATCCACCTGTTACATAACTCATTTCACAGTGGAACCAATAAGAGGCAGCACTTTGAGATGCGATTTTCTTGCTACAAGCAGCTTCCATGTGTCCCCAACAGGCCCCTACACAAGTAATATCCAGTATTTCCCAAATAAACCTGCAAAACAAATCATAGCAGCTTCATTCGTAACAGGCCTTAGGCCAGTATATGTGTTTCTGTCCTCCTATATTCCCCTATACTGCCTCAGGTTATTATTAGTGAGAATAACTGTACAAGCAATATGAAGCTATTAGGAAGAGGTGGGTGACTCTATATAGGAGCTTTAACGGTTTCTGGCAGGAATACACTAGTAAATGTGATCTTATATCTATTTATTAAGAATCTTTGCCTTTAGAGTTGCTTTAAAAATTGTATTTGTGATCTTCACGTAAGATGTTTAGATGAAATCCATAGACCCTGATATGTGTTTTTATTATTATTATTAATTTTTATTTATAGGGCGCCACAAAGTATCCGTAGCGCCGTACAAGGACAAACAATGGCACAGTACAAGGTGAAACAGCACAGTACAAGTAACAGCAAGCACTATAACTCTGGGGGTGTTTAAAAGGTAAATTGCTCTGTTGAGAAACTCTGTATTCACTGGACACAGAGTGCAGAGAAGGGGCAGATATATCACTATTATAATTAGATATTGTGCTTTTTTTCTGGTGTTTGTTAAAAGATACCGGTAATTTACTGTAATAAACTCTTATCAATTCAATTTATAAAATTAAAAATATATTGGGGGGCAGCTGAGTGATATTTAGTGGCCTGAAGGATAAGTCACCGCAGTGCGGGTTGGTCACAGTAGGAGCGCGCATGTGCAGCGGAACCAAAAGACAAAATTTGGCCTCTCAGTTACAATAATGTGGAAATCAATAAAAGATTTAAGAGTAGATATTTAAATTATGTATGCATGCCTTTTTTAACAATGATTTTCATCTCTTATCTCTGACATGGAGATCACAGACCTGGGGCTTCTGCATGTGAATGTTGTTGCCAATGGTAAACCTTTGTACAAAGCAAATAACCAAATTCTGTCACTTTCCCAACAATAGAGCTTTTCACCATCTGATAAATCTGCCACAAAGTCCTGGTGATCTGATCCCTACATAGAGCAGAAGGCACTAATTATACCACAATAATACAGATTGTTCTTCAACTCAAGGAAATGAACAACTAAGTTGGGGGTTGTGAACTTTCTGTCTATAAAGAATTCAGTAGCAATATGCGCTCCCAATTACCCAGCTATTTTTATAAAGATGAATGTTCATGTTTATTTGCAGATACACAGAAATCTAATTAAAGAAATTATTCACCGTTAAACTATAATATCAAGCCCACTTTGATTGGAAGAGGAACATTCTGCCATAAATTCCCGGTGGGTGGGGGTTACGTTTATCCTAATGTATCTCCGTGGTAGCAAATGTTTTTCTTCAGAAAACCTGGCCCTCTGACACAGCAATGTAACTACAAAATCATTCCAGGCCTGAAGCAGTGTAAATTGTGCTGCCGATCTCCATAGCTGGGAACGTTTAAATTTAGAACAAGCCAATTACAAGATTTTGGCTTTGGTCCCTATTAATAGTGTAGGAACAGACAACATAAAGCCCGGCAGGACTCCACTGACTGCAGGATCAAAGCTCTGGAATCACTTATTCCTGTGACAGAATGAAGGACGCAGCGACAGGACACCGGGCAGATACAAGACTGGAGCATAATGAAGGGTGTTCTCATACTCTGCCATTAGGAATGCAACAGACCCACGTGTTGGACCCCTGCCAGAGAGGTAATGACCACGGCTCTGCCTGGGGTCCACATACTTTCCATTAGGTTAGTAATGGAATTTCACAGTAATTTGTTTTACATGTGATCAAAAATGCAGCATTGTGTCAGGCTGAAGTTGGTTGGAGTGAGGATCGGGCAGGGACTGTAGGGGCTCCTCTTCCCGTTTCTTAGTCCCATGTTACAGAGTCCAGACCACTTACTATATATATAGGTTCAAGATCATCATTTTCTGGACACTGATCATTACTATGTGCATTTACACAGCAATATAGGCTCTTTCTTAGGATCCGATTACAAACACTGTGTGTTGTCTGCCGAGTTGTTGTATGCTACAGAAGTGTACAACGTAATGTACAGCCGGTCAGTGTGACATGAGTGGGTAAAGGACAAGGCACAGAGAATTAACGTTGTCCTCAGAGCGCCTGGCTCTATTTGTACCCCACAGTCTCCAGCTGGGACTCTGCTGGTTCATTTCACAGCTGCTAAACTACAAATTGTATTTGTGTACATCTCGGCTCAGCAGTGTGTGCGCCAGCCTGAATCAAGCAGGGCTGATTGGATGATCTACAACGTGTCCACGAAGCCAGATGCCTCTTGATTCCACCCAAATCAGTCCACCAATTCATATACTCCCCGAGAGCTGCTACACAACGGTGCGGTGAAAATGCAGTTCATTAGCATTCATTAGATTATTTGTAAAATAACCAATATAAGTTGTAAGATGTCAAGGATACAAAAGGACAAACACGATTAGAAAACCATGCAGGATAAACAGTAACTAATAATATGGAAAGAATCAGCTATATACACAATGCAATAAGAGCCCCTCTTACCCGATAACATCAGGTGCATTCCCTGCAAGTACCAGATAACTCTGAGTTATAGGTGGGGTTCAGTAAGTTAAGGAAACACTACGGTCTGGAATGGCCCCAATGTCGGTGCGCAGTGCTGTGCGCTGTACAGGGTAAGACAGTGATGGCAGCGAGAGTAGTGAGATTGACACCACAGTGACCCAACGTTCTCCCCTCCGCTAACATCTTACACTGGCATGAAAGTGGACGTAAGCAGCAGTGAGCGGACAGGGCAAAGGGACACACAGCCCTACTGTATAACGCACACTATTTAAGACAAATATTCTCACTTTAATCATTATTACTTATACTGATAGGGTAAAAAAATGAAGTCAGACTAATCAGCAAAAATATTTACATTTCTTAATAGTTACAAAATTGTTCTGCCTGAGACTGCAGCTTCGTTATAGGGCTCATTTACAATTGGACACACCTGTGTCCAAATCGCAGACATAAAATCTGTGTCAAACAAATGACACATAACTGCGTCTGCATGAAGACATGTTAACACAATATATCAGGGTTTCCCAAACCCAGTCCTCAGAGCTCCCTAACAGGGCAGGTTTTCCATATCTCCCTGCTGGAGCACAGGTGTATTCATTACTGACTGACACATTGTAACAGATCCACAGGTGGTCCTAATTATGTCACTTGATCCGGAAAACCTGCACTGTTGGGGAGCCCTGAAAACTGGGTTTGGGAAATTCTGCAATATATACTTTAAGAGTACCATGATGCAAAGGCTTACTCGATTCGCCAGTAATTATCATCAGCTTGACGGGTTGTGTATTGTGACTGGCTGCCGCTAATGAGGGAAGGGGGGGGGGGGGGGGCAACAGCCGCTCCCAGCACCATGACAAGGCAGCACTATTATAGTGGTCCCAAGTCTGCTCAGCATGCTAAGGGCACATCTATCTGTCTGGTAAAGGTGTCACCCAGATGGTGGATCATCTATTTCATCACTGTTTGTCCCTTAGAACTCAATAAGCTAAAGACTTCAAAGACGACCGCTGTAGTGACCACACATAGTCCATTAGTGAAATATCCACTTTAATACCTCTCCAATCACAAGTAAACCAATTAGTCCATCAATCACATTCATATTCAATATAAGGACATTGATATTCCACACAATAATTATTAAGATGAAAGCAGATTATTCACAACACAAAAAACAAATGACATAAAAATAAAGACACACTATTGTAAGAGGACAAGCCATGCACTCATTCCAACCACACTTTTTAATGTGACATGTTATGGTCATCTTCTGAATAACATTTACACATTTCTTTATGTTAGGTACTTCTCTTTTGAAAAAATAATAATGGATAGAAAAGCAGGCTTGAATAATCCTGGGCAAATAGCACAAAAGCACCGTTACACACAACAAACAAATAGACAATTGCTGTCATTACCACTGAAGTATACAGAAGTGGTGGACAAATAAGCCCCCTCTTACAGCTGTAAGCAGCCTGTGTACGAAGGTTTCTGCCTCTAATGCTGCCGAGAACGGCAAGATTATAGCAAACAATCTGAAAACGTACATATAAAAACCCACAATAAGCAATTATCACACAGGTGGGGGAAAAGACGGTGGTACTATGTCATTTACTGCAATCACATTATGGTCACTGATACGGGTTGGGTACGTGTCCCCGACTACGAGTAGACAGACTACTTGCCAGCATCGCAATGAATACACAAGCCGGCACACAGAAAGTCATGTGACTTTCTGGGACTGTACTATTATTAGGGGTGTTAAATGAATAATGAAGTGAGCCTACAAATGTACAAAGTAGAAGGGTTGCTGGAAAATATTTTACATTCCGCGGCTCCCTGCATTACTCATTTAACACCCAGGATGGTAAATGTATCAAGGTCCGATTTTTTCAGCGATTTAAAAATCGCTGCAAATCGCGGGTGGTAAGCTGTGATTTTAGTCCCAAAGTCGTCAGATGTTTTAAGCTGCGATTTTTGCTCTGATCTTCAAAATCACTGGTCATCTCTGGCGAGTTGCTGCGATTTGAAAAACTCCCATGTTTAGCAAACACTCCTGTGTTTAGCTAACTCTCCTGAGTTTCCTAGCTGCGTGATTAGTAAACACATCACTGTCACACTGCCATGCCGCCTATAGAGCCGGAGGTGCGGCAGCTGTCAAAAGTGTAAAATGTAAAAAAAAATGTGTGGGGTTCCCCCCGTCCTACCACTATCAGCCCTAGTGCTACCAGATACTGCTGGCTGTGTGAAAATCAGGGAACAATTTGCGTGGGGTCCCCCGATTTTCTTGCAACCAGCACTAGGCAAACCAGCCCTGGGTGGGTGGCACTATAAAAGGGGGACACGCGGCAGAGGTCCCCCTGCCATAATGACAACCAGCCCTAGGCTGTTCAGCGCTGGCCTGGATTCCCTAGGGAGTGGAGTCTGCTGAAAAAAACGAGCGGGTTCCCCCTCTAGGGACAACCAGCCCAGTGCTGAAAGGGCTCTTCCTACACCCCTGGGCAGTGGGTGAAGGGTAATAACGGAAAAAATAAAGTTAAAAAAAACAAAACAGACATCATTTTGTTTTGTGGAACTACTAGAGCCAGGCATGCCAAGCTGCCATAAACAGTCTGGGCATGCTGATGCTTGTATAACTAGAAACACCAGCATTCCCATGGCAGCCAGGCATGCTGGCACTTGGAGAAGTGCCAATATGCCCTGACACCTATGGCTGGCTGAGACCTGTAGTACCACAAAACAAAATGTTAAATAAGCCACAACTCCCTGTTTAAAACCACAACATTTTAATAAAAATATGAAAACCCCAATAAATACACTAAACACCCTCATTTATACCATATAAATTTATTAAAAATATGAAACCCCAATGTACTTATCAATCTGAATTCTTCATCTGTTGTCAGCAGCTTTTAATCCAAAAATGCTTGTAAACCATGTCCCAAAACATGGAATTCAAATTGTTCCTGCTTGTAAATATCTTCTGCTAGGACTTCTCCTTCCCACATGATACAACTATAAATATCTTATTCCTGGACTCTGAAATGATTGGTGTATAACTGTATCTCCTGTCTGTTTACTGCAATATAAAGTATCATCTACTGCAACTTTGTGCGTTGAAACTATTATAAGGAGCAGACAACGTCTAAAAGTGCTGAAGCTGTATAAATGAACAGAAAAGCCCATTAGATAGAGAACAATTCTATAATATTAATCTATCTATATATATATATCTATATCTATATCTATCTATCTATCTATCTATCTATCTATCTATCTATCTATCTATCTATCTATCTATCTATCTATATATATATATATATATATATATATATATATATAGTAATGCCGATAGGATGGAAGAGGATTTCTTCTTTACATTTTATGATGAATATCTTCCCTGACTCTGGCAGGAGAATTAATGCTCAGCGCTGGCAGAGGCGATTGGGGAATCTGCAGGATCAGAATAATCACATTTAATACATATAGTGAAATTACTTGGGACACATTATCAGAAATGAATTTGAGTGAAATTTGATTAACAAGTACATCATCCGGCATTTTTCTTTTTGATTGAATAAAATTTCAGTGTCCAAATGTAGTGCGGTTTATATTAGAACTATGAAAAGAAATAAACTTCTTGCCCTACAGAACACAAACATACATGATTTAAGGTTGATAAGGTATCAATTTCTGGGGTTGTAATATTTGGGAGAAACACATTGAGATATATATATATATATATATATATATATTTCTATATTCCTAAGGCCGGCACTGACCACTCCTGTGAGAACACAGAAAAGAACAAAATGTGAAATTCACCAGAAAAATTTAGCGGAGGCAGCATCAAATACTGCTTTCACTTGTTGCTATATTGAGGCCTAAGCACTGGCATTGGAGCAATCTGTGATAGAAAACACAGCTAGACTAACATATACTGTATCGGGAGTTATCTGAGTAACCAGAAGCACTGAGCAATGATATATAATGCGGGTCACTCATATCTGTAGTTACTCATCTGGCCCGAATGGTGGGAAGTAATTACAGATGGTAAAAGCCCTTGCAGTAAATGTGTGATCATGTACTTCACCCAAGTATGTACGTACGTATGTATATATAATTTATTTATTTACATTCCACTTTCTGGTGGATGACACAATGGCCGCATTAAACCACAGTGGCAACCAATCATACGAGGCAATTTCAATCTCAGCACGTGATAGGAAGATACAAATTTGCTCTAAGCCTTGGTGGATCCTTATGACGTTGCTATAAATAGCATATTCAGAAGCAGAGACTCTCCCGGAGGATAATATCATAAAGAAACATTACAAAATCTGTACTACAGCCAATGTGGACTGGTACATACAGGAATAAAAATGAGACAGAGGAAATAAAGAAACAGATGTACCCCCAAAGACAGGACACCCCACATTCTTACTGTCTAATCTACATCTCCAATAATTTTGTGTCATTAAAGTGTACAATTTCCGTACATGATTCTAGTAGTAGTTTAGGGGCATTTAGTTGCTGACTAGTGATAACTCTGTAACAACATGGTGACATGAGACTGATACATGGTGGTTAAATCTCCCCTGCGTACACACATTTACTCCACAGGAAAGTGTGACCAGAATCTAATTAATGTACCCTAACTTCAAATCCTCCACTAGTCACTCTGCAATCACAGAGGAAGCAATAAATTACACGATGCACTGAAAATTACACAATGCTCCAAGTGACCTGAATTGAGGAAGGTACAATAAAGACAGTTGTACTAGAAGATACAAGACTTCCCACAACATAACATTTGTAGGAGAAAATCACAATGTGATCCATGCCGTATGATGGATTCCACTTTATCCTTTAGGACACTAGAGGTTTCTTCTAGATGTAAGGGAGGATGCACTGCCGGCCAATAAAGTCTCTGGAAAACCACCTGCTTGTAGAGCTCACTGGGATGACAATATCCCACGTCGCTGTTGAGTAAGTAGAGTGGACTATACGCTTTGCAGGGGCAAACGCAGGATTTGTAGAGGGGGGTTTCCACACCACGCCGCCAGTGGGCGTGACCAGCATGCATGGAGGCTTGACTATAATTTTAGACAGTGCTTGGCTGCTCTCCAACTCTTCCTATCCCCATAATATACATGGGAAATGCTGCGTGCACTACTGTTAGGTGCAGCAACTCTCCCTTTTCAAGCAGAGCCATGTGAAGCAGAGGCAGTGTCCAGCCACCTCAATTATACAGTGCCCCAGGCTTGGAGGGGGTTTGCAGGCACTAGCAACAGTGGCGCACACAGGGGGGGTTTCTGGTTCTCCAGAAGACCCTCCCCTCCGCGAACCAACGGTACTGTACAGCAGCTGTCAAAGAAGCGTCCGCGGCAGTGCTGTATTGTAGTATAATACAGCACTGCCGCGGATGCTGCTTGACAGCGCCGCGGCTGCTGTAGAATTCAGACGCGCCGAAATGGAAACCCCCCCTTCTAAATCCTGTGCTCGCCCCTGAGCAAACACCCCCTCGGTTTGCCTATGTTTTGCAGCCAAATAAGCAGGGACAAATTCTGAGGATCAGCTCGCAAAAGGAGAGTGAGGTCCTTCATGTTTATCCTGTGTACATGAAGACCACCATCGTTTGCTCTTGAGAGTAAACATTTGAATGGGTCTTTTTTGGATTTACTTTGCAACTCTGGAACAGGGAGCAGCTGCATGGGAAATCCTTACCGCCCTCATTCAACGACTCACCAATTGGAGTGCTTCGGATAGGCAGGAAACTTATCCTGGCTTGGTATTCCTCAGTGTGATCAATGAGGGTGTTTTTTAGAACACAAAACAGTGGTCCTGTCCAGCATCTTCATATTCACATGTCTTATAGTCTATATTAGGCCTGGCCAACCTATGGCTCTGCAAATGTTGTGAAACTACAAGTCCCAGCATTCTTTGCCAGCTGATAGCTGGCAAAGCAGACACTTATAATTTATTTGCAGTGGGGAAAAACATAAACCCTTCTCCAGGTCTTTGCTCAGCACTGGATAACTAGACAGGACAAAACGGGATCTATAGCTTACTCTTTAATGTAATGTACATCGATCTATAATAACTTGTGGCTTCACAATACAGACCATAATCCGCAATAACTGGTGCAGATGCCACACATTATGGAGTTGTTCACAAAACAATCGTAAAGAAAGTATTCACAAAACAATATTGTCCATGTGGATGGTAACATTTCTACAGCAGTCATGTGTGTTATTGAAAAGGAAATAGAGGCCATAATTGCAGAGGCTGTATAGCAGTAGGACAGCTCTCCTTCATAAAATCTCTACTCCATTTCATCCTACTAAGTTTCTAATATTTTCTGAAAATATTATTGATTCCAACCAAAAAATATATTTTCTCAATGCTCAAAAAATTAATATAATTTTTACACAGCTGGGTTTCATTGTAGTTAATGAAACCCATATGCAAATGTTAAAATACTGTGCAACTTTCATTTTATGCATAGGAGTCCTCCGGCTTCTGATGGAGGCTGTCATCTTAGATCTAATATCACTCCCCCTCATCCAGCTGCCTATGTAAAGCACCTCTTCTGGCAATATGGTGCCAGATCTTCATACCCTGTAAGCCTGAATGCTACTACTGGATCATTTTGGCTCCTGCTTCCCTGTGTTTTCTTGTGTAATCCTGGTATCTAGTATTGGGTGCCTTTTCAGCTATCCTTGTTACCAATATCCTGTATCTAGAACTCCTCTTCCATTTCCAAGATCCATTAGCATTGAGTTCTACTAAAGAGATTGGTATACTGAGGTCAAATTGATCAGTCAGCTGTATACTGTGGAGAGTCCTGATGTCACCTTTACTATGATCAGGTTTACTAAAGATTTGTACATCAAGTAAACTGTAAAGCAAATATATTGAATATTTTGGGGTCTGGTACAGTCAGACAGGTGCGATGGGCCGAATGTGGTACAATCAGACAGGTGCGATGGGCCGGGTGTGGTACAGTAAGACAGGTGCGATGGGCCAGGTGTGGTACAATCAGACAGGTGCGATGGGCCGGGTGTGGTACAGTAAGACAGGTGCGATGGGCCGGGTGTGGTACAGTAAGACAGGTGCGATGGGCCAGGTGTGGTACAATCAGACAGGTGCGATGGGCCAGGTGTGGTACAATCAGACAGGTGCAATGGGCCGGGTGTGGCACAATCAGACAGGTGCAATGGGGGGGGGGGGGGGGAGGGTGGACCAGTCAGACAGGTGTCATGGGCCAGGTGTAGTACAGTCAGACAGGTGCTATGGGTCGGGTGTGGCACAATCAGACAGGTGCAATGGGCCAGGTGTGGTACAATCAGACAGGTGCAATGGGCCAGGTGTGGTACAATCAGACAGGTGCGATGGGCCAGATGTGGTACAATCAGACAGGTGCGATGGACCGGGCGTGGTACAGTCAGACAGGTGCGATGGGCCAGGTGTGGTACAATCAGACAGGTGCAATGGGCCGGGTGTGGTACAATCAGACAGGTGCAATGGGACAGGTGTGGTACAATCAGACAGGTGCGATGGGCCAGGTGTGGTACAATCAGACAGGTGCGATGGAGGGGGTGTGGCACAATCAGACAGGTGCCATGGGCCAGGTGTGGTACAATCAGACAGGTGCGATGGGCCAGGTGTAGTACAATCAGACAGGTGCGATGGAGGGTGTGTGGCACAATCAGACAGGTGCGATGGACCGGGCGTGGTACAGTCAGACAGGTGCGATGGGCCAGGTGTGGTATAATCAGACAGGTGCAATGGGTCGGGTGTGGTACAATCAGACAGGTGCGATGGGACAGGTGTGGTACAATCAGACAGGTGTGATGGAGGGGGTGTGGCACAATCAGACAGGTGCGATGGGCCAGGTGTGGTACAATCAGACAGGTGCGATGGGCCAGGTGTAGTACAGTCAGACAGGTGCTATGGGCCGGGTGTGGCACAATCAGACAGTAAATTTTCAATAAACATATAAATGCTATATAGGCAGTGTGAATATCTCAAGGAGTCGGGGATCAGCAGAGCATAATTTGAATTTTAACGCATTAATTGTGGCTCAGTTCAGTTCCAAGTGTACTGATCTATAACACATGACAGGTGCTGGCCAATAAGAAAGGTCTTCAGGCTACTATGTTTATGGGAAGGAATGAAATCTGTGTAGCACTGAAGAAGAGAAATGTGGCATCTTGATAAACATCCCTCCAGTCTCAGCACTGCAGCTCTGCAATCAGTAGACAGACAGGATTAAGGCCGTTTAATTGATTTGTGTGCTTGCTAACACAGAGAGAAAGGAATATACATGAAAAATGAACTCACACAAGCAGGAACTGTAACATTAGAGATGTTTACTTTTTACAAAGAAAACACAAGCCTGTATTGTTTATTGAAAATACTTATTTTATGTACCTCTTAGCATCATTTAACATTTAAGTTGCCTTTATTCCTCAGGCATTTTCGCTTGAAACAAAAAAATCTAAATGCAACTTGTTTACAAAATTTAAATAACAAAAAACAATAAAGTGAAAAAATAGTAAATGTCAGTTGTTGCGCCTTTGTGTTATTATGCACAGGGGGTGTACACGCAGATAGCAACGGAAAGGTTGGAGGGGCGAGTTCAGGAAAAAAATGTTTATTTCATAAGGTCTGAGATTTTATAGTGAAGGGCAGATGGAATGGGCAAAGCTGTTTAATGTGCTGTCAATTACAATGTTTCAGCATATTACAAGCTATAAATTCACATTTTGTATAAAGCCAAGTATGGATTTTTTGGGGTAAAATCACCGGATTTACAAAGTGTTTAAGATAGAAAGAATGTATTTAATGACCTAGCATGATAATGGTGACACTGTACTACTAACTGGTGCCTTAAAGGCAATTTCTTTCGTGATTTCAACCTTTCACTTAAAAGGAGAATATAAATCAAGACTGTTTCTAATAGATTTCGAAGGCTGCCATATTGGCAGTGATATCGGACAACTGGCCAGTTTGTGTAACCCCAAAATGACCCTGATGTCCAATAGTAAAACAACTGGTTATATCCTGTCTGCACCAACAGCCCTCAGAGAAGCTGATCAGCCCATTTACTGAACAGCCGGATCCCGAATAATCTCAACACCTACATGTGTAGCCATAGTGGATGCTGATTTTGTCACCTGGCCCAAGAAACAGAGTAGGTCCATGTGTGACCTCCATGTGCTACAACTAATGTCACATCCGCGTACAACTAATGTGCCCGTACTACTAATGTGACCTCCCAGTACTACTAATGTGACCTCCACATACTACTAATGTGACCAATCTGCACTGCTTCTAATGTGACCTCCCCATACTACTAACGTGACCTCCCCGTACTACTAACGTGACCTCCCCGTACTACTAACGTGACCTCCCCATACTACTAACGTGACCTCCCCGTACTACTAACGTGACCTCCCAGTACTACTAACGTGACCTCCCAGTACTACTAACGTGACCTCCCCATACTACTAACGTGACCTCCCCGTACTACTAACGTGACCTCCCAGTACTACTAACGTGACCTCCCAGTACTACTAACGTGACCTCCCAGTACTACTAACGTGACCTCCCCATACTACTAACGTGACCTCCCCATACTACTAACGTGACCTCCCCGTACTACTAACGTGACCTCCCCGTACTACTAACGTGACCTCCCAGTACTACTAACGTGACCTCCCCATACTACTAACGTGACCTCCCCGCACTACTAACGTGACCTCCCAGTACTACTAACGTGACCTCCCAGTACTACTAACGTGACCTCCCCGTACTACTAATGTGACCTCCCCGTACTACTAATGTGACCTCCCAGTACTACTAATGTGACCTCCCAGTACTACTAATGTGACCTCCATGTGCTACAACTAATGTGACCTCCATGTGTTACAACTAATGTGACCTCCCCGTACAACTAATGTGCACGTACTACTAACGTGACCTCCCAGTACTACTAACATGACCACCCCGTACTACTAACGTGACCACCCCGTACTACTAACGTGACCACCCCGTACTACTAACGTGACCACACCGTACTACTAATGTGACCTCCCAGTACTACTAATGTGACCTCCATGTGCTACAACTAATGTGACCTCCCCGTACAACTAATGTGCACGTACTACTAATGTGACCTCCCCATACAACTAATGTGCACGTACTTCTAATGTGACCACCACGTACTACTAATGTGACCTCCCAGTACTACTAACGTGACCTCCCCGTACTACTAATGTGACCTCCCAGTACTACTAATGTGACCACCTCGTACTACTAATGTGACCTCCATGTGCTACAACTAATGTGACCTCCCCGTACAACTAATGTGCACGTACTACTAATGTGCACGTACTACTAATGTGACCTCCCAGTACTACTAACGTGACCTCCCGTACTACTAATGTGACCACCTCGTACTACCAATGTGACCACCTCGTACTACCAATGTGACCACCTCGTACTACTAATGTGACCTCCCCGTACAACTAATGTGACCTCCATGTGCTACAACTAATGTGACCTCCCCGTACAACTAATGTGCACGTACTACTAATGTGACCTCCCCATACAACTAATGTGCACGTACTTCTAATGTGACCACCACGTACTACTAATGTGACCTCCCAGTACTACTAACGTGACCTCCCCGTACTACTAATGTGACCTCCCAGTACTACTAATGTGACCACCTCGTACTACTAATGTGACCTCCATGTGCTACAACTAATGTGACCTCCCCGTACAACTAATGTGCACGTACTACTAATGTGCACGTACTACTAATGTGACCTCCCAGTACTACTAACGTGACCTCCCGTACTACTAATGTGACCACCTCGTACTACCAATGTGACCACCTCGTACTACCAATGTGACCACCTCGTACTACTAATGTGACCTCCCCGTACAACTAATGTGACCTCCATGTGCTACAACTAATGTGACCTCACCGTACAACTAATGTGCACGTACTACTAATGTGACCTCCCCATACAACTAATGTGACCTCCCAGTACTACTAATGTGACCTCCCAGTACTACTAACGTGACCTCCCCATACTACTAATGTGACCTCCCCGTACAACTAATGTGACCTCCCCGTACTACTAACGTGACCTCCCAGTACTACTAACGTGACCACCTCGTACTACCAATGTGACCACCTCGTACTACTAATGTGACCTCCCAGTACTACTAATGTGACCTCCCCGTACTACTAATGTGACCTCCCCGTACTACTAATGTGACCTCCCCGTACTACTAATGTGACCTTCCAGTACTACTAATGTGACCACCTCGTACTACTAATGTGACCCCCCAGTACTACTGTGACCTCCACATACTAATATTATGACCGTACTATTGTGACTGTATTACTAATGTGACCTCCGCATACTACTTTCAACTTACTACTAATGCGACTGTACTACTAATGTGACCTCCCCATAATACTAATGTGACCGTACTATTGTGACTGTACTACTGTGTCCTCCCCATACTACTATGACCATACTACTATTGTGACCGTACTACTAATGCGACTGTACTACTAATGTGACCTCCCCATAATACTAATGTGACCGTACTATTGTGACTGTACTACTGTGTCCTCCCCATACTACTATGACCATACTACTAATGTGACCGTACTACTAATGCGACTGTACTACTAATGTGACCTCCACGTACTATTTTGACTGTACTACTAATGTGACTTCTCCGTACTAATTTGCCCTCCACGCACTACTGTGACTTCCCCATACTACTAATGTGAACGTACTACTAATGTGGTAATGTGGTACTGTAGTCTGCTCCAGGTGAAAAAGCTTTGGCATACAGATAGAACACAACAGAAAACAGCGCTGATGACTGATACACACAATCAATATACAACCATCCGTGGGTGATAAATATATATAAACACTTTATTAAAAATGAACCATAAAATATGCAACACTGGCCAGTGGATAACAACTAGACATATAAAAAATCAGATCAACCGACTGTGTTGACCATCAATAAGGCTGATGAACCATCAAATCGATCACTTCTGAAGAGAACCAGCTAAATGTCCCACATCGTAAAGATACTAGTGTCCAATGACCCCGTACAAGGTCATGAAGTGGAGCTTCAAAATAAGTGTGGCCACACTGGTGGTGGAAAGTGTACGTCACCGCGATGATGGTGAACCCCACTTCAATGCTTCTTACACATGTAGTATGGAGGAGAATATGCCATAAATGCCACAATGAGAAAACCGCCACTCCTGAATGGAAATCAAAGTCGCTAAGCTGCTTAAGCAGTAAGCGCAATACAGACCTGGTCCGATACTCAGTCCCGTATTGTGGTCTGTATGCGCACGCACCTCATACCCAGACGAACTCCGGGACCTCCGTGGTAAATATGTAGGTGAAGACGGCAATCCGTGTAAATAGTGGAATAGCAGCTAACACAATTGTGGCACCAAATATATAGCGATAATATGGCTCAAAAAAGGCAACCTCCAAGAATCCACTAGGGATATGAGCTGGGTCATGGAATAGTGCTATCCAGCGGCTCAATGAACATCCAAATCACCTGACGCGTTTCATCACCTGCCTGGTGATTTCTTCAGATAGCCTAAGAATTACATCCAGCAGAGAGAAGAGAGGTGCTACTATGCAAGTGCCAATTATTGAAAAGGGAACAGTCTTTTAATAACTCTAAAAAGTGTCTCTAGTATTTCAATACTCTGATATCTGCATCTCCTTCCTGATCCATCACCCTGGGGCAGCAGGCCTGTTAGTTGTGTTCTTATCTCTCCCCAGACACTAGGCATTCACCCTAAGCCCAGACATTTATTGTACTGGGGGTAGAACAGCAGTAGTAGAACAAAGAGGAATTGTAGAAGCAAAGTGCGACCTTTCTGTAGGAGCACGTTTCCTGGAGAGAAGCAGCCGCTGCGGCTTACCTCCCTCCAGACACATGCCAGGAAAATGTACATTTAAAGGTTCTCTAAATTGTACAGATAAAAGGAATCAGATCTGGTACAATGATGTGCGATTCATATTGGTTAATGATAAAATGTTTACTACTATACATAGATGTGTCATGTTTTCATATTCCAACTGTCCTTGTACTGAATCTGCATTATAATTTTGGAATCAGCTTCCTATTAACTTCTATATTGTTATATTTTTTTATGTGTGTGGTATGTGCAAGTGTGTATGTGTAAGTGTGTGTGTGTGTTATGTGTAAGTGTGTGTATGTATGTGTGTGTATATATAAGTGTGTGATATGTGTAAGTTTGTGGTATGTGTAAGTGTGTGTTTATGTGTAGGTGTGTGAGGACTGTGTAAGTGTGTATATGTAAGCGTGTATGTGTAAATGTGTGTGTGTGCATGTGTGTGGTATGTGCAGAGCCATAACGAGGGCGCAAGGCCTAGTGGGGACGCAACACTCACCCACCCGTTACATATGTCATCCCCAATGAAGTCTCAATCTAGTCCTGCAGCGGCGCTACTGCCCATTGTAGACAGCAACGCAAGACTGAGGGAGCCGGCTTCCTCCTCCTGGAGGAGAAGTGAGGGGTCCGGTGAGGTGGGCGGCTGGAGAGGAGGAGTGAGGGGTCTGGTGAGGAGGGCGTCTGGAGAGAAGGAGTGAGGGGTCCGGTTAGGAGGGCGTCTGGAGAGAAAGAGTGAGGGGTCTGGTTAGGAGGGCGTCTGGAGAGAAGGAGTGAGGGGTCCGGTGAGGAGGGCGACTGGAGAGAAGGAGTGAGGGGTCCGGTGAGGAGGGCGACTGGAGAGAAGGAGTGAGGGGTCCGGTGAGGTGGGCAGCTGGAGAGGAGGAGTGAGGGGTCCGGTGAGGAGGGCGTCTGGAGAGGAGGAGTGAGGGGTTCGGTGAGGTGGGCGGCTGGAGAGGAGGAGTGAGGGGTCCGGTGAGGTGGGCGACTGGAGAGAAGGAGTGAGGGGTCCGGTGAGGAGGGCGTCTGGAGAGGAGGAGTGAGGGGTTCGGTGAGGAGGGCGTCTGGAGAGGAGGAGTGAGGGGTCCGGTGAGGTGGGCGGCTGGAGAGGAGGAGTGAGGGGTTCGGTGAGGAGGGCGTCTGGAGAGGAGGAGTGAGGGGTCCGGTGAGGTGGGCGGCTGGAGAGGAGGAGTGAGGGGTCCGGTGAGGTGGGCAGCTGGAGAGGAGGAGTGAGGCTTCTGGTGAGGAGGGTGTCTGTACAGAGGGAGTGAGGGGTCTGGTGAGGAGGGTGTCTGTACAGAGGGAGTGAGGGGTCTGATGAAGAGGGTGTCTGGAGAGAAGGAGTGAGGGGTATGGTGAGGAGGGTGTCTGGAGGTGAAGGGTGGGGGGGGGGGTCTGGAGAGAATAGAGGGAGATGCAGGGATTTGGAGTACATAAATATATGATGCATAGTAATGTAAAAAAAAGCAGTAAAATAGTAATTATATAATAAAAATTACTATTAAATATGGGGAAATTTGTAAGCCATAATCTGATTTTGGGCCTGGTGGGGGAAATGGGGAAATGTTAATAATTTTATGTCGGGACTGGATGAGGCTTATTTATAAAACGTGGGTGCTGTTAATTTGATGTCGGGGATATATGGAAGGAAATAGACATTAACTGTAAATGCTATTAATTAAATTCTGGAGCTGATTGGGTGGAAGGAGGCTTGTTTTTAAACAGAAAACGCTACTGATTTAATGTCTGTTTGGTTGTGGGGAGGGAGACCTAGATTTTTCACTCACTGCTCCACTTTCCAGGAGGTGAGTAATAACATTCTCTTCTCCAAACAGGCCCCCAATATTCCAGGATCCGTCTAAGCAGCAACGAAGCATAAGACACGAGCAGGCGGAAGACACCAGTGATGTTTAACTGCTGAGAGGCAGCATCTACTCCCATAAAGGTACATGGGGGGGCACCAGTGTTCTGTTTTGCCCAGGGCACTAAATGTCTAGTTACGGCTCTGGGTATGAGTAAGTATGTGCGTGTATGTGTAAGTGTGTGTGGTATGTGTAAGTGTGTGTGGTATGTGTAAGTGTGTGTGGTATGTGTAAGTGTGTGCGTGTATGTGTAAGTATGTGTGTGGTATGTGTAGGTGTGAGTGATATGTCTAAGTGTGTGTGGTATGTCTAAGTGTGTGTGGTATGTGTAGGTGTGCGTGGTATGTGTAAGTGTGTGTGGTATGTGTAAGTATGTGTGTGGTATGTGTAGGTGTGTGTGTGGTATGTGTAGGTGTGTGTGTATGTGTGTGTGTATGTGTGTGTGTAAGTGTGTGTGTAAGTGTGTGTGTATGTGTAAGTGTGTGTACATATGCAGGCAATACACTTCATTAAGGTTCCACAGACCATTATTTGGTCTTCTGTCTCAGAATTCTCATCCCTCCTCTGTCCTAGGAGTAAGAGAGCCCATCTTGTCTGCCCATTTTAGCCCCGACAAGCTCAGACCAGATTTGCTGCTTAGCTTTTTCCAGATAAAGGATATCGTTCTCAAGCATGTTTATATTCCACTGCCGCTTAAGCTTTACCACCTCTGCTGGAAGACTATTCCACCTAACTTCCCTTTTAGTAATGTGATTGTTCAGCAATTTTCCTTTAAACTTCCAGCCTCCAGTTTCCACGCACATCTTGTTTCCACAATACAAGCTCCACACATTATGGTCCTCCTAGGCTCCCACCGCCTATCCACAGTAATGCACTGCAGTGCGTCAGACTAACCAGCCTCCGCATTTTCACTCAGATGTGGTGGGAACGACCTTTACTGGAAATGAGTGAAATCAATGCAACACTTCAAAAATACCAAGATATGGGGTGATACAATGTTCCAGGTCTGCTTTCGCTTCTCAGTCCGGACTATATCTGAAAATTTCACTGACTGTATAGTCCATGAGTACAGCAGGAACAACGTTTAACACTCAACTTCTGCCAACAATACAAGCACCTCTAAGTATTGCCATGGATGTCTCTTGTGGATTGATAGTGGGACAGACACTGCGTTGTCCATCACAAGACCAAGACATGCTAATACAATATATGGCCTGATATTGCCTTGATTTTTATATAAATAGAGAAGGAAACCGTGATCATTCCAGAGCGCTGACATACGTGAGGTATATTAGGGCATATACAGTCACACAACCAATCTACCCAGGGTGCTCCTGGATACACCCTGGCCATGTCAATAGTAGCCACATACTTTGGCCCTGACAAAAAATAAGAGGGGGGAGTGAACTGTTCAGATATTGCTCCATGCCCCGCCCTTCAATGAGAAGCTGGAAAACACACAATTGCACTATAACAACTGAATCCCCTACATTATGGCATCAGTCAGCAAAAGAGCGAGCAGGACATAGTCAGTGGTTTGAAGTATGGGGTTTGGTGAGCGCTCCCTAGTGTTGTGAAAGAAAAAAGGCTGCTTGGGGGAAAAGAGTTTAGTAAGGGTAGTTCCAGCCCTTAAATAGATAGATTAAAAAGCAGTCTCCCCGTAGCGCACAAATGTATGACAAAGATGTAGAAATCAGTTTAATAGTGACAAATAATGCAGTGGTTACATACAATGCAAGGTTGCAACCTAAATAGTCTAACATGTCACAGATAAATAAGCATATAAAGACATAAAAGTCACAATGGCTCAAGCCTATACAGTCAGCAATGATCCTATATAGTTGGACACGGAGGTCCCAGGAAGCTGAATAGGTTAAATGAGTCCCAATATAAAGGTTGGTCCAAACGATATATGGAATCACAGTCTCTGAATAAACATACTGGCACTGCTTCACACGAAGGGGCATATTTAAGAAAGCACGATAGTGCTTTTAACGGGTCATTAAGGTGTCCTCCTGTCCTCCGCAAATGTATTAAGGGTGCATCGCAGCAGATATCATGGATATCTGCTGCTTTGCATTCCTCTTCGTTTTTTGGGAGCAGTCACCATTCAACAGAATGGTGACTGCTCCTGGCCGCAATCTAACAAGTCCCAAAAAAACATTTTTTTCGGGAACTTGTCATGTTAATGTACACCAGCTGAGGCTGGCGTACATCATCGGAATGGAAGAAATCTAATGCTGTCAGCTCTGCTCCGAAGAGCAGAGCTGGACAGCGCATGTGTGGAGGGATCACATGATCCCTCCCTGTCACTCAGCGCGCTCTCTCTGCAACGGACAGAGAGGGGATCTGTGTGCGCATGTCCAGTTCTTGGAACTGGACATGCGCAATTGAAGAATGAAAAGAACGAGGAGAAGACCTGGAGGCAGCGCTTCCGGAAAAGGGGGGTAAGTATGATTTTTTTACATCGCAGAAACAGCAGTTTTTCGGAACTGCTGTTTCTGTGTAGGGCTGTACATAAATGTGAGAAATAGTTCAATCCTTATCATTGCGATAAGGATTGAAAACTACTTTTCACTTTATGTGAATATTGTAAAATGTGCCCCTAAGATAGAAGTTGGCATAATCGGAGGCCGTTGTGAATCAGAGGATGCAGTCAAACAATTACAGATGCGAGCAGGCTCAAAAGTCCTAGAGCTGTAGTAAAGTTTAGGTACTCACAATTGGTATCGATATGGCGAGATAGTGTTGAATAGGCATAGAGTCCGATCCAATAATGTAGAATAGTTGTGATGATTTCACTTACCCCTGTGGGGTTGAAGCGCTGCTGCGTCCTCCCGAGGTGGTGATCTCTGGACGCAGAGAGTAAACAGGAGCCTCCAAATGTTGGTGTAGTCGCGGCTAACACCAAATAGCGCATGCGGCGTGAGATGAAAAAAGAGCGCTGTTCCGAACTCTGTTCTGAAGATAATCAATAACGGAGTTATGGGCAACAGTTGTCCACCAACGCGTTTCGCTTACTGCTTCACCTTTAATCCATAGTCAGTGGTTTGTTGCTCACTTCCACAGGTGACCCATGGCTCTAGAATGACTGGAAAGAGAACCTACTAGGAGTGACCCGGTACATGGTACCATGATGGCTGGAAAGAGAACCTACTAGGAGAGACCCGGTACATGGTACCATGATGGCTGGAAAGAGAACCTACTGGGTGTCACACATCAGACCCGCTATTCGACGGACTCCCTGCTATTACTCACTTTATTTCCGGCAGTTGTACTTCTCCGAGACGGACACTGCGGTTCTCCTGGTGGGGCGTCATCTTCTCAGCTCTTCTGTGCATGCGTGAACAGGCAGCATTCCCGTTTATTCCTGCCAGCCAATCGGACATAAGGCTTCACTATTTAAATCACACCTCTTACCTGTGTTTGTTACCAAATCTTCAGGTCTCTTCTCCTGTTCAGACATCCTGTATGTACCCTGGCTCCTGATTATTGCTACCTGTTCTCCGAGTCTCCAGCACATCGATCCGCAGATCATCACAGCCCGTGTGTCAACTCCACTATCCTAGTGGTAATCGCTCTGCAGACCATCGCTACCAGTGTCCTGTGTAGCCAGCATACTGTTCTACTGACTCGTGCTCCCAGTATATTGGCTCCGCTGTTTCGTAAGGAAACTGTCTCCTAGGCCCTCAGTTATCTTGATTCTTCTCATCCGTGGTATCCTCAGTTATAGTCTTTGTTCTCACTACAGTTTCGCTCATCGCCTGCTAGGAGAACCGCTACCTGCGGTTTGGGAGCTGCGAAGTCCAAACTCCCTTGCGGGAGCCTCTGGCGAACACCTCCCTCTTCGATAGACTCCACACTTTTGTGAGCAGACTGTACAGTCACTCTTCTGACGCTACTGGTTGTGACACTAGGAGAGACCTGGTACATGGTACCATGATGGCTAGAGAGAGAACCTACTAGGAGAGACCTGGTGCATGGTACCATGATGAGTGGAAAGAGAACCTACTGAAAGAGACCCAGTACACTGTGCCATGATGGATAGAAAGAGAACCTACTAGGAAAGTTCAGGATGGTTTGAAAAGAACATACTTGGAGAGCTTAAGGTACACAGTACCAGAAACCTGGAAAGAGCACCTACTTGGAGAGCTTTTGGTACACAGTACTAGGAAGGCAGGAAAGAGAACCCAGTACGTGAGCTCCCTGTACATGGTGCCATGATGGTTAGAAAGAGCACCTACTAGGAGAGCTCCCGGTACACGGTATCAGGATGGTTTGAAAGAGAACCTACTAGGAGAGCTCCTGGTACACAGTACCCGAATGGCTGAAAAGAGAACCTACTAGTAGAGCTCCCGGTACACGGTATCAGGATGGTTGGAAAGAGAACCTACTAGGAGAGCTCCTGGTACACAGTACCCGAATGGCTGAAAAGAGAACCTACTAGTAGAGCTCCCGGTACACGGTACCCGGATGGTTAAAAGAGAACCTAGTAGGAGAGCTCACGGTACCAGGAAGGCTGGAAAGAGAACCTAGTTGGAGAGCTCCCAATACAAGGATGACTGAAAAGAAAACCCTACTGAGACCCAGAACACGGCACCAGTAGGAGAGTAGCCGATAGAATTATTATCAGCTATTTACTGATTGCCATCTAACTAATCTACAGTAGATGCAGAGCTCAATCCCTAGAACATTCCTTTGTTTTGTTTTTTTAAGAAAATGTCCAAAACAAATCCAGAATCAAAAACATTTTTGTTTTCTTGTTTATCTCTTCATAATGTAAATTGTGCTGTTCTCAAGATACACTTTCATCTCTGTGGTAGTTCAATAGCTTTTCTACTCTACGACACATTTCATAGTTGGAAAACAGTTTTCAACAGTTTATTATTTTGGAAATAAAGGGAGAAAATCAGATATCTGTCTCAATCATCGAGGCCATAAGAGGATTATAACAATAGATAAGAGTTGTTAAGTCTGCGGTGATTTATTTTCACGTTTGAAGCTGATGGAGTTGCAGTTTTTCCTGTCCTTGTACATGGCGAGGAGTAATGTTCATTTAAATTACAATCTTCCGCCTGTCTCTTTTCTGCTTGGCAGTTTCCATATAAAAAAAGACTCACATTACTTGCAATATCTGGCTCGTCAGAATTTTTGCATTTAGAGAGAAAAATGATCACATTTCTTTTTTTAAAAAAATTGTATTGGAAGAAAATAATTATTATATGAAAATTAAAGATGACATGTAAATGCTACACAAATTAATTCCCCTCATGTTATGCAGATACATCGTTTGTAGTTATATTAACATTTGAAGTTCTGCAAAGTTAACATACATTCATATAGAATCATTGTATAGGTTGGCTCTTCTGTGTGACGTGGTGGATTCCCATCTAAGACTATATCATCTGCCTCTTGTCCTTCAACATACTAAAGTTTCGGACTTAACGTATACGGACAAAGGCTTTTTCAGCTCATCCCATACTAGGAGACATTTCTTATTTGCTGTCATTTTTGATTCATCTTTATTGTTACACTGAAGACTATATATGGTTTATCTGGGGTAGGTGGATTGTACCCATTATGGTCATTTGTTGGATCCGTCACCCTGCTGTTGTAGACTTGAGGATAAGGACTTGTTATCCCCCCCCCCCCCTCCCAACAATCTACAGTAGCGACGGGCAAAAGGCATCCCCCCCCCCCCGAGCCTTCCTTGCGGCCCCCAGATCCTTCCTGCTTTATTGTCAGATTTGTTTGTATAGCATATAATACTTATATAAAAAAGCACGCCGATATGTTATTACAGATCAGTGACTTTTTCTTTCATTAAATGTATTGTTTTAATTTATCACTACGAAGGGGTAATGTGTGGCACTTTTGAAGGATAGAAGGGCAGTACCATGCGCCCCCCGAAGTGTTTCAGGTAACCAATCACTGTTCTACAGGTAGGCTGAATCTGAAACTGGGATCCATATTTAATTTCTAAACATGGAAGAGATTAAGATGAACATCAGAATTCTTAAACAGAGACAGATGGGTTCCACGTGCATTACAGGGGCTGTGACCGGATGCCATCCCTGTTTACTCGAATACCAGGAAGTTGACATCTCCTGGCCCCTTCCAAGTCACAAAAGTATGGAAAAGGCTAAAATGGGGAGGCCCTATTCATTACTGAAGACAAACCTTGTTATTATCCAGATTATGTGGATATTTTATTCCCCTGGACTACACTAGAGACTTGTGAACCAAACAAAGAGGGAAAGACTAATGTGGTACTGCTCTCCATCCACTCCCACATCCAACTACTAAGGTCACTAAGGCTAATCAGAGGAACCGGAGATAACTTTGCATGGTGAACTCCCCCTGTGGGAAATTTGGACTACTTAAAAGAAGCCTGCAAGGGTCTGCAAGGGTCTCCAGGGGTGTTCGGGGACTGGAATGAGGCTGGTGTTGGATTTCTGACTCCTACCGGCTCCATCTGGAAACTTGCTCAAGCTTCTGCATCTCATACACAAATTGTGCTTGAGACTCTGTTCCAGTGATTCTATCATCAATCGGGAGAAGAATGAGGATATATCTGCCTGATGAGCCTACTGGAGTACAGTGACTGGGGTTTCAGAACCGAACCAGATTAGTAAGAGAGCGCATTGGCGAAGCAGCCAGGAACCGCAATATTTGGAAGCAGTAATAGCAACTTGGCCGAAATACGCTACAGAATACGCTACAGTGCACTCCTATATAACTGACAACTTGGCCAGGTTTTAGGGTTTCACAACAGCTTGGCCAGGGATGGAGATTGAGAAGATACAGGGAATACAAAGGTAACACTGCTCCGACAACTGTCTCAGTTCCAAAATCTTCAGCAACAGCTTGGCCAGAGTCTAAATAATCTGATACTTGTGAGCTATAGAAACAGCTTGGATGGAGCAATAGCACCCTCAGTACACTGGTATACCTCCTTTAGAGTTGATAAAATAATTACAAATGGACCATTTTCTAAACAAATGCTTGGCAGGAAAATCTTAACTATAACTTGGCCGACTCTTGGGATGCTACAACACTGCATAGGACTCACTGCCACTTAACGGTGCCCTGATAACTGCCTCCACTGGTCCAGCTCACTTGCTCGTTAACAGCTTGGCAAGAGGAAGAGTACACTCCCAATATATAGGTGTAATCTCTTTGCAGTTGCCTTGGAAACCGCATCAGGACCGCTTTGGCCTGAGATTATAACAGCATGGTCCAGTTAGGAGATTTCCCTTTATCTTATAGCGGCTGATATGGATACTTGGAAGCTGTGGGAGGTTTCTGGGGGTTGATGACTGTTCTGGCTGTTATTTATTCTTATTATTTTGCATAATTGCCCTGGTATTCTGACATTCTGCAATGCAAAAAATGTGTTCAACTATCTGAAATAAAAATGATTTTGCGAGATAATGAGTTGGCATAATGGTAAGTTAAAAAATGAATAACCAAGCTGATACCATAATATTTTACAGTAAGGTGTGCGTTATTTCATATGATGCAATAGAATAGTTTTTCTAATGAAGACAGATGACATCAGAACATAATGGTTTTACTAAGAGTTTGTACATATATTAATATTTGTGCAATTTGTGTTTCCTGGTGGTACCATTGGGAATGTATTTCAAATTTATTTTAAAAAGGAAAGAGGGAACTGTAGGGGGGGGAGGGGCGGGGTAGACAACCAGGGAAAGGGTGTCGGGGAGGAAGAAGACAATGTTAGGGAACTGGGTACCAAGAAAAGGTTCCTAGGTGAGAGAGAGGCCATCAGGAGACATTATCCCAGGGGAAGGAACAAAGTGCATGAGGGGAGAGTGAGAGAGTAGAAGGTACTAGGGACAATGAACCAGGGAGAGTGGGACAATGAACCAGGGAGAACCATTCCTAAGAGCACTGTGCACAAGGATACCCATAAGCAGATATATACCATAATGACACAAATGGGCAAAAATTTGTTAATACTTCATATTTACAGACAGAAAAGATTACAGCGAATATCCCTAATTGTAAAGAAAACAATCAGCTGAAATAGTGGGTTGGAAATGCCAAAATGGAATAAGAAGGAATAGAGAAGTGATTGGTTTATACAGCAGTTATCAGGTATATACACTTATTATTCTACAATCCCGCTTTATAAAACTGTTACATGTCCCAGTTTTATTTCGGGGTGGGGGGTGGGAGGTTTATTGATTACCAGCTGTCAAGTTCCACTTCCATTACTTTGTAACAAGTTGTCTGTATATTTTGTATTCTATATGTATGGACAACTACACAGTATCACTTCCCTTTCACAGTGTGTATCCTCTGTAGCTAGGTTTACTATATGTGTGTAGATAATTGCACAGCACCAATTCCCTTGCACTGTGTGTAATTCTCTGTGCCTGGGATTACTATATGTGTGTAAATAATTGCTTAGTACAACTTCCCTTGCACTACATGATGGGTACAATACTATGTAAGCTTGCGAGCAGCGCCCTCTCGCCTCTTTGTCTGTTTTACCCAGTTTGCTTATTACTGTTTTTGTTCCCTATTGTAAAGCGCTACAGAATATTTTGACGCTATATAAATAAATGATGATGAGATCAGTAAAGACAGACGGCCACATCTAATCTTATACTGTGGTCTACTGTTGCAGAAAACCCACAAGGTTGTTTTACCCAAATATGTCAATCACAGGATAAAAGACTGTTAGGTATCGCACTAGTGTGTACGTTCTCACGATCATGTTTAATCGTTCCAAAGCACATTGTATCATTTCGTTAGATTTTATAACCAGACACACAATCTCTATAAATGATGGAACGATGTCAGATGTGAACGTGTGTACACACTCACAACCCGCAGTGTAGGCAGATCTCCATAGAGCTTAGAGTCACAACTCTTTCAGTTATGACCGGTGAAGAGCACAGATCTGTAAATCGTGTAAAACGTGTATAGTGTGTACACGTGGATGCTGCATGCTGATCGGGACTTTCAGTTGTTGGTAAAATCATGATATCACATCAGGAGAAATTATCTGAAGTGTGTACCTAGCTTAAGAGCAAAGCAAAAAAAGGAGCAAAATTGCACCTTGGCCAAACCATGTTGTACAGCGGAGGGGGCAAATATACAATGTGCGAACAGATTTAGATGGGTGGAGCGTGTTCTACCTCACCTCTAATCTGCAGTGTAAAATAAATCTGCTCGATATGTGTGTGCTACACAGAGAAACAGCATGCATATCTCTTGTAGGCAAATAAATAAATGCATTTCTTCCACCCATGTATCACAGCATGGTTTTCCCAGGAGCAGATTTGCACTTTTTTGTTTGGTTTGCTCCTAACTGTATAAGAGGTCCTTAATGCTCAGGACAACCACATGTGCCACCCCTGTATAAAGTAGGGTATATACAGCGCACCATCATGGGTAGGGAAGAAAGAGGGGAGGTGTAAAGTAAACTGGATGGTGCCCAGAGACAGAACGGACAGGACAAGAGAATGATAATGTTCGGATACAGGAGGTATTCACAGAATGAAGGCAGACAAGACAAATAGGGAAGTCTGAAGGAGAGAATGCAGAGACACAGGAGGAGGGAGGCATGCCGAATTACTATCGACTTCAGACCGGAACAATTTGTCAGAGGCTGTAACTCTAACTGCAGCCATTCCACAGAGCCAATCAGTACGCAGCTCCGACGGCGTTTTTACGAGGTCACATAAAAAGCCGCAAAATGAAAACTCCTGGGCAGCTAAAATAGACTGCAAGGCGTCAGCCTGCGGAGGGCTTTATGGCTCGTGCCTCAGCTTTACGACCTTTTAAAGCTCAGACTCAGAGAGTCAGACAGAATAAATGCTCAGCCCAGGGGCACAGTCAGGGCACTCTCCCCAAACACACAGCAATACACCCCCTGACCAGAAGGGGTCACTTGGAGGGCAGAGAGGGAGGACGTGCAGTTTAGCATAAATCCAGCATAGGAACTGTAATTCTTGCTGCTCTCATAAACCTCAGTGATCAGATTATATTATCATAATAATGTGTTATAGATCAGCCTCCTCTATAAAGGTACGAGGTCAGTGTCTAACAATATACTCATGGAGAGACAGACTTGGGTATTCATCAAATATACCCCAGGACTACAATGTACAGTAAGGGGGTACATTATTACTTATAATACAGGTTTCATTTAGAAACAAAGCAAGTAACTTGTATAATGCGATCTTCACATCCAGGTGTTTTACCTTCACTGACCCTAACACGGAGCACATTCACACCGAGACACCTGACACTAGGGCCACCCCTACTCTCCAAATAGTTATATTTTATAGGGGCATTATTTATTTCAATTCTTTTTTCTGTGTGAATCAGACAAAAAGTGTGTCAAGCAGTGGCCAAACTATTATGGAAAATCATTAAGACCTGGAGAACGTTTCACATGTAGAATAGAACCAAAGTATAAAAGAGGAGGGTACTTCTGGAAACTGGCACACAAGTACGGTGTGTTGTATCCTACAGTGACAAGACTGGAGGGCAATATTTTACACCTAGATATGACCAGCACTCTAACCTATAGCAGCCTGGTGACCGAGGTCTAATCCATAAGCAGCCAGGTGACCGCGCTCTTACCCATAAGCAGCCAGGTGACCGCGCTCTAACCCGTAAGCAGCCAGGTGACCGCGCTCTAACCCGTAAGCAGCCAGGTGACCGCGCTCTAACCTATAGCAGCCTGGTGACCGAGGTCTAATCCATAAGCAGCCAGGTGACCGCGCTCTAACCCGTAAGCAGCCAGGTGACTGTGCTCTAACCCATAAGCAGCCAGGTGACCGCGCTCTAACCCACAAGCAGTCAGGTTACTGTGCTCTAACCCATAAGCAGCCAGGTGACCGCGTTCTAACCCACAAGCAGCCAGGTGACCGAGGTCTAATCCATAAGCAGCCAGGTGACTGTGCTCTAACCCATAAGCAGCCAGGTGACTGCGCTCTAACCCACAAGCAGCCAGGTGACCGAGGTCTAATCCATAAGCAGCCAGGTGACTGCGCTCTAACCCATAAGCAGCCAGGTGACTGTGCTCTAACCCATAAGCAGCCAGGTGACCGCGCTCTAACCCGTAAGCAGCCAGGTGACCACGCTCTAACCCGTAAGCAGCCAGGTGACCACGCTCTAACCCGTAAGCAGCCAGGTGACTGTGCTCTAACCTATAGCAGCCTGGTGACCGAGGTCTAATCCATAAGCAGCCAGGTGACCGCGCTCTAACCCGTAAGCAGCCAGGTGACTGTGCTCTAACCCATAAGCAGCCAGGTGACCGCGCTCTAACCCACAAGCAGCCAGGTGACCGCGTTCTAACCCACAAGCAGCCAGGTGATCGAGGTCTAATCCATAAGCAGCCAGGTGACTGCGCTCTAACCCATAAGCAGCCAGGTGACCGCGCTCTAACCCATAAGCAGCCAGGTGACCGCGCTCTAACCCATAAGCAGCCAGGTGACTGCGCTCTAACCCACAAGCAGCCAGGTGACTGCGCTCTAACCCATAAGCAGCCAGGTGACTGCGCTCTAACCCATAAGCAGCCAGGTGACCGCACTCTAACTCATAGCAGCCAGGTGACCGCGCTCTAACCCACAAGCAGCCAGGTGACCGAGGTCTAATCCATAAGCAGCCAGGTGACTGTGCTCTAACCCATAAGCAGCCAGGTGACCGTGCTCTAACCCATAAGCAGCCAGGTGACTGCGCTCTAACCCATAAGCAGCCAGGTGACCGCGCTCTACCCCATAAGCAGCCAGGTGACCGCGCTCTACCCCATAAGCAGCCAGGTGACCGCGCTCTAACTCATAGCAGCCAAGTGACAGCACTCTAACCCATAGCAGAGTTTATTAACCCTGACATGTACCACATACCTCTAGCAGTGATGTATACCTGCTGAGCTATTACTTTCTGTGTATTCTGTGGCATCACATATCTGCAGGGTGCCCATCGCTACCCAGTGTGGCCTTGGGCCCCGCACACAACGGGAGCAGCCATAACCTGTACACCCCACTTTCCAGCAGTACTTTGTGAAATAATCTTATCTGCTAATATTCCTGATTTATGTCCCTTTTTTTTTTATCAGTCTTTAGACAAAATTCCACATTTGAATTTTAAATGGAGTCATAAAACATCCAGATTATATGAACTTGAATATGGCAAATACAAATGTACTGAAAGCCATTATATAATATTTCACACAGAACTCATCTTTCTGCTGAGAGACAGAACAGTTTATAGCGGAAACAAGGTGGGAGCTATGGGCCACATACAGATTGTACCCTGGCTGGTTAGAGATGCTCTTACATGGTCACACTTGTGATAACCTTCCCCTCTGTCTGAGCGGGGTTCCCCCAGGGACGCTAGGGAACGCACCTTACCGGGGACTAGAAACGGACTGATTCTAATCAGATGTGGTACATTGCTCAGTCCTCCTCCTCATTAATAGTCCAGATTTGCACTAGATGTTCAGCGGCTACTGCTTGCCACAGCTGTAGAGAAGGACAAAAGTTCCGAGCTGTGTGCATTGTGACACCGCCCCCCCGCGTGCTGTGTGCATTGTGACACCGCCCCCCCACGTGCTGTGTGCATTGTGACACCGCCCCCCCGCGTGTTGTGTGCATTGTGACACCGCCCCCCCGCGTGCTGTGTGCATTGTGACACCGCCCCCCCGCGTGCTGTGTGCATTGTGACACCGCCCCCCGCGTGCTGTGTGCATTGTGACACCGCCCCCCCACGTGCTGTGTGCATTGTGACACCGCCCCCCCGCATGCTGTGTGCATTGTGACACCGCCCCCCCGCGTGCTGTGTGCATTGTGACACCGCCCCCCCACGTGCTGTGTGCATTGTGACACCGCCCCCCCACGTGCTGTGTGCATTGTGACACCGCCCCCCCCGCGTGCTGTGTGCATTGTGACACCGCCCCCCCGCGTGCTGTGTGCATTGTGACACCGCCCCCCCCCGCGTGCTGTGTGCATTGTGACACCGCCCCCCCGCGTGCTGTGTGCATTGTGACACCGCCCCCCCGCGTGCTGTGTGCATTGTGACACCGCCCCCCCGCGTGCTGTGCGCATTGACACTGCCCCCCGCGTGCTGTGACACCGCCCCCACCCACGTGCAGTGCGCATTGTGACACCACCCCCCTCACGTGCTGTGCGCATTATGACATCGCCCCTGTGCTGTGCGCATTGTGACACCGCCCCCCCGCGTGCTGTGTGCATTGTGACACCACCCCCCTCACGTGCTGTGCGCATTATGACATCGCCCCTGTGCTGTGTGCATTGTGACACCGTCCCCCCGCGTGCTGTGTGCATTGTGACACCGCCCCCCCGCGTGCTGTGTGCATTGTGACACCGCCCCCCCACGTGCTGTGCGCATTATGACATCGCCCCTGTGCTGTGCGCATTGTGACACCGCCCCCCCATGCTGTGTGCATTGTGACACCGCGCCCTGTGTTGTGCGCACTGTGACATCGCCCCTGTGCTGTGCGCATTGTGACTCCCCCCTTGTGCTGTGCGCATTGTGACTCCCCCCTTGTGCTGTGCGCATTGTGACATTAGTGCCAGGTGCGGATGCAGGAACTGGCCCTAAAACCCTATACCAAACCTAATGGCTGTTTAACTGAGCTCCAGGAACGAGTGAAGCCATTTGGTGGAGGGACAATGCAGAAAAACAGAGGTTCTTTTGATAGGAGCTCATCACTAAATAACAGAATTGCAGCTGGGAAAACCAACTGAGCTTCAGTTTGGGGTTTCGGCGTTGCAAAAACAATGAACATGTGCTGAATCGTGGGGGGGATTTAATCCTTCGCCTCCAGAATGCAGCATTGCAATCCATGGCAATGTAACCTCACAGATTTTTCACATAGACGTGTGCGAGGAAATCACTCATGCTTGGGTACCGTAGTTGAGCGCAGTGATGTCTGGTGACTCATTGCAGGGAACTAAATCCCCCCACCTTGGTGTAGTACTTGATTGTAGCTCGACATTTAAACATTAGTTTTCAGCCATGATCATATACTAATCTTTCATCTGAGGAACATAGAATTAAGCATGTGATTCCCGCAGAAGAACAGCCTACACCCATACATGCATGGACTACTGCAATGCACTCTACCTGGGGATCTGCACCGCTCATAGCTGGTACAAACTGCAGCAGCCAGGCTGTCACTAACCAGCCCTGTTCCTGACACACAACGCCTAGTGACAGGGATGATTTGAGAATCACGATGTGCACTGCATTTAATTTCTTTTTTACTGAACATACATATATAAAGCAGGGCTTTACTGTAACTTTTGCAAGGGGTCACTGTTCATATTACGTTCTAAACAGATAGTTACCGGCATTAACATAAAAACTATAATATATATATATATATATATATATATATATATATATATATATATATATATATATATATATATATATATATATATATATATATCATATTCCGTCATCGTCCTATATTGTATTCTCTCCTTTCTACTGGTCAGGTTTAGGAAAACATGTTGCATTGTACAATTACAGTACATTACAAGTATATGGCTGGACCAGGACTTATTTTGAGATGGTCTGTACCCTTGAATGAAATCAGAATGCCTGTGCCACGTGGTCCTGCTGCAATCTGCTGGTACATGTGATCCCTTACTAGACCTGTATATGGGCATATTAGGGCAGAAATTACAAATGTGGAAGCCAGTCCTAAGAAAACCTGTACATTGAACCATAACAGGTGCCCTGAAGTTCTCCCGTCATAAAGGTATTTTGAAAGTGCATTTTCTGTGACATCTTACATGGACTCTTTAGACTCCTTGTACATGTTTAACAATCTAAGTAAAGACTGAAGCTCTTAATTAAATCATTATATTTCTGTGACTGAGGTTATTCCTTCTCTGTTGAGTGCCATGAATATGGGGGAATAAGTTAAGTGAAGTTGAAATATTCACTGATAAAATGCCTGTTCTCCATTCCCCTCACTAGTTGCCCGTTTCCAGATTGACTTATTGACGCTGAAAGCCGTACACACCAGGGTCCTGGGTACTAGAAGCAGCTTCTGATTCCTATACCCCCACTCACTTACTGCCATCCGCATACTGAAGACTAATAGTCCCTAGAATCTTCCATACTTCATTTGCTTCTAGCTTTGCGGCTCCTACTCTCTGGAACTTGCTGCTTGGTCCAGTACACGAGGCTTCCTCTCTACAAATATTAAAATACAGTATAGAGACTTACATGTTCACTCAGTATTTCATTAATACCCTCTACTTTCATATTACCCAACGGTTGGCTCTCTCTTCTGTACTATGTTCATCTTGTATATGTTTATTTTGTATTATTTCTATGTGTTTTTTAATCTGCAACTTTAAAGAGTTCTGAGTTCTACTGAGAGAAAATCCCTATATAAATTATTATTAGTATTGTGAATCGGACACAATGGAGAGACACTTGGGCAATACATGAATATAGCAGCCCACATTAGGGGCTAGTTCACTCTGTGCCATTAGACTTTGTTCTCATAGAAAGAGATCAATTACCCAATGATCAGATGTAAATATGCAGCAATATGCTGGGGTATATAGTGACGCAGAGTCCTGCCCCTGGATCTAACTATTACCGTGACCTCCAGTAAGTTCTCCTTTCCAAGTAGAAGAGCAGATGATTTATTCATCTCTGCTGGATAAGACACATTGCTCCCAGACTCCCCTGCGTCTGAGTAAAGAATCTTTTCCTGTCCTTTTTGCGTGCTGGGAAGCAACAGAACCGTGAAAAGTGAAGTATTGGGTCTTGTCTTATCTCAGCAATTACTACACCTCCGCCATGGAAATCTGCAATTACACAGCAGTGCTCCTGTTTAACCTTTTCCTGGCTGCTCATTGAATTAGGACTCTCAGTCCAGGAGAGAGGGTCTCGTTAGACACTCTATGACCTGTGTTGTACAGGGCACTGGATAATTCACGGAGCAGCTTCTGGGTGTACTGGAAGTTATAGGCAGACTGAGACACTTTTATGCCAAGTTAGTTGCCAATGTAAAAGCTAATTGGCTCATCCGCAGACAATGACCTCTGGCAGGTCAGCAACTTAGAGAAAACCAATATTCAGCCTCTCTTGTCATTAGGTGCCTCATGCATCTATGATGGTACTAGCTCCTAGTGAATTGATTGGCTGCATTCTCATGAAATAATAAGGCTACCTCCACTGTGAGCAGACAACAGATGAACTCCTACTAAATAGTCCGTAACTCAGGTGCATATATTTCACACATAATTCCTTCTATACTCACAGCAGTGAACGGGTTATCCCATCACCCTCAGGCGAGCACAAAGGGGGCTTTCAGGCTCATTCCGCAGAACAGCATACCAACTAATTGGCATTTAATAAGAACGCTCTCTGGGGTCTCCCATCCATTAGGAAGCAGTCGACATGTCAGCGGATCTGGGAGGGAAGCATTGTCTCTGGCTGCCTTTGCTGAGGGCTGTGTTGATATTAATTAAGCAAGTAAAAAACTTGTGACACAATTAAGATATTATTCCTGCACCGGCAGCCTTTTTCCAGCGCCAGGTTCTCATTACACTGCAACCAAGCTTATCTCTTAATAAACCTTAATAACTGTTCATTAACTGATTATCTGATATTGAGTTAACAACCAATAATATGCACAATTACATTCTGTGGGAAGCACTTCATTTATTGGAGGATTCTGGCTCCTATTTCATTTTCCTCTATTTACAACCTCTCTCCCTCCTGCCCCCCTATACCAACCTCTCCCTCCTTCCAGCTCTTCAAACACCAACCTTTCCCCCCTTCTGCCCCCTATACCAACCTCTCCCCCCTCCTGCCCCCTATACCATCCTCCCCCTCCTCCTTCTCTCCCTATACCAACCTCTCCCCCCTTCCTGCTCTTCATACACCAACCTCTCTCCCCTCCTGCCCCCTATACCAACCTCTCCCTCCTCCTTCTCTCCTTATACCAACCTCCCCCCTTCTTGCTCTTCATACACCAACCACTCCCCCCTCCTGCCTCCTATACCAACCTCTCCCCCCCCTGCCCCTTTACCAACCTCTCCCTATACCAACCTCTCCCCCCTTCCTGCTCTTCATACACCAACCTCTCCCCCCTCCTGCCCCCTATACCATCCTCCCCCTCCTCCTTCTCTCCCTATACCAACCTCTCCCCCCCTTACTGCTCTTCATACACCAACCACTTCCCCCTCCTGCCCCCTATACCAACCTCTCCCTCCTCCTTCTCTCCCTATACCAACCTCCCCCCCTTCTTGCTCTTCATACACCAACCTCTCTCCTCTCCTGCCCCCCTATACCAACCTCCCCCTCCTCCTCTCCCTATACCAACCTCTCCCCCCCTTCCTGCTCTTCATACACCAACCTCTCCCCCCTCCTGCCCCCCTATGCCAACCTCTCCCTCCTCCTTCTCTCCCTATACCAACTTCTCCCCCCCCCTGCCCCCCTATACCAACCTCTCCCCCCTCCTGCTCTCCGTATACCAAACTCTCCATCACCCTGCTCACAATTAAAAAAAAAAATGGAGTAATGATTACTAATAATGTATATTCTATAATCATTGACCTTTTAGCTTCATATTTAATTTTTTTGTTTAGTATCAGACAAAAAAAGAAGAAAAAGAAGAAAAGTGTAAAACCAAACATCTGGACACAATAAAAGAATAACGAGGATCACTTTCCCCATTTCAGTCAGGGAGTATTGCCGTTGCTGTAGATTTATCTTAAGGTGAATGTTACCCAAATCTGAAACTTAGTTTTGGGTGGAATTAGGCAAGATATTTTAAAGAAGAGACTTTCACTCACAGGTCCCCTCATTATCTGTGTAATTCACCTGCACTTACCTACAAGTAAGAGGACATCAGAGCTGCTTTAGTTCACGTTTTACAATGATTGACTTTATGATTTTAAATGCATTGGTTTATGGACACGAAACTGACTGCTTGCTTAATATTACAGAAGCGAGATATAGTTAGATGTGAAGGATAGATAGATGCTAGATATAGACAGATGCGAGATATAGATAAATGTGTGATACAGACAGATGTGAGATATAATACAGAAGTGGAAGTTGCTCAATCAATTTATAGACTCATAGCAGGTGCTAGAAAGAGTGGAATTGTCCTGAAAGGACGGAATACAGAGAAAATCCCCCAGCACACTGCTATCCCCAGCAAAGGAGCTGCCATTTCTACTTGTACATAAACATGCAAAAGTCTCAGTTGCACACATTTGCAAATGTATATTAAGCCACCCGCCACTCCACGGCGCTTTTGCTTATAGGGTGGTCCTAACTGTGAGATATAGACAGATATTTGTTAGACTGTGCAAACAGCGATATAAATACAACCTTATGGACATATAATAGTACACAGATCTCTCAGACACAGTGTAAACAGATAGCACAGCAGATTTATTTAAAAGGCTAATAAAGATTTTGTTATTCAAACTTATTTCAGACTTAATTGGGAGTTACTGATCAAAACAGTTCACAGGTAAAAGTGCAGAAAAGGTGGTGTTGTCTATAGCAACCAGTCAGATATTTTCTCCCATTTTCTGAACCAATGATAGGCAGCTTTATACACTTCAGGGGCCACATGGCTGGTCTTTAATCTTCCAAAGGGCCACACATTACTCTTAATCTCAGTAATAAGGTAAACAAATACATTTAATCAAAGAAACAGACACGTAGCTGTAATAACATATCAACAGTACTTTACATAAGTTTTACAAGCTATAACAAACCAATCTGACAATAAAATAGGAAGGAACTGGGGGCCACAGATGAAGGCTCAGGGGTCCGCATGTGTCCCTAGGTCTGATTGTTGTCCATTACTGTACAAAACTGTATTATAGAAATGCCAGGATCTGCTTGGTTGCCAATAGCAACATCAACGTATTGATGTGATTCTTAGTGAACTTGATCAACGTATGATAGCAGTCTGATAAAGCAGCTATAAGAATTGCAGAAAAGCAAAATGTATAAACTTAATAACTGTAATGGAATCTTCTCACAAGCTACATAGCAGGATGATTAATCTTGTAACGAACATTAACCGGTACATACTGTTAAGGAATATAAAGGCTGCCTCCACTTGTTTCAGATCCCTGGTCTATCCATAGGGGTAACAAGAAAGGCCCCTGCTCCCTGGGGTCTCAACCGGCTGTAGCTTCTCCTGTACAAGGCATTTCAGCAGATCACTGATCCATTAATACTTCATAAAAATTTTACAAGTCTTCTGCTAAAGGAAGCAAAACAAACAACGCCAGCTCTGGCTGTCTGCAAGCTCCTTAAATCAAACAGACTCATAACACAAGAGCAATCAGGAGTGGGGCACAAAGCCCCCCCCCCCTCCCCAAGTTCCTCGGCTCAGCTTCCTACCACAGCACAAACAAAAAAAAAATATAGAAGTTTGTTAAGAGGTTAAAACTAGTGTGCATTCTTATCTGCCAAAGGTAACTCAGCTGGCAATATTATTATTATTACCATTTATTTATATAGAGAAACTAATTCCGCAGAGCTGTACAGAGAACTCACTCACTCACATCAGTCCCTGCCCCATTGGGGCTTACAGTCTAAATTCCCTAACACACACACACACACACACACACACACACACAGACAGACAGACAGACTAGGGTCAATTTGTTAGCAGCCAATTAACCTACCAGTATGTTTTTGGAGTGTGGGAGGAAATCGGAGCATCTGGAGGAAACCCACACAAACACGGGGAGAACATACAAACTCCTCACAGATAAGGCCATGGTCGGGAATTGAACTCATGACCGCAGTGCTGTAAGGCAGAAGTGCTAACCACTTAACCACTGTGCTGCCAAATAATAAGGACATAACTATTCTCCTGCCTTGCGTTATTCTAAGTACTGGTCTAAGCTACGGTCTGAGCAGACCAGAGGCGGATTGTACAGCGTCAGGAGAGGTGGCTTGGTCAGACCACAACTGGTTACTGGTTAATATAGATATTCATCCAATCTGAATTATTCCTCCATGCAACATAATACTAGAATGTACTAAGTAACCATAGCATGTTGTCACTTAACTTTCATAATTACTACCTCCCATTATGTGACATCAGCACATTATTTAAATTGGCCTCTCCCATTCGTGACACCAGGACATGTCTGACTGAACCACCACGTAAACATGCTTATGTATTTATATTAACGTGCAGCTGGTCCCTTTAAAGATACAGGCAAAGCCAGATACAGGCAAAGCCAGGCGCAGTCATATTTCTTTCCTATTTTTTTCCCTATCTGACTGGTGAAGCAGGTGACAAAGTTGAGGGCTGTAGGGAAGTGGACAAAAGAGGGGGCAGTGTTTGGATAATTGGGCATGGTTTAGAGCGCCGGCGGCTGTGAGTGGGGGCAGTGGAAGCCATGTGGTTATAGAGACAGTAGATCTTGTAGGAGGAGGAGAGAGAGGGCTCAGGGGAAGAGCCTGGAAGGTGCAGTGAGGAGACAACAGTATATCCACTCCACTAACATGTATAGCTCCGATTCTTGGTGTACGGGAAGAAGTGAGACCACCATAGGAGAGAGCTGAGGGTGAAGGGGTATCAGAGGAGCATAACCAGGGCAAGGAAAATGGAGATGAAGACATTGTAAATAGAGGACACTTTGTTGCAGACAGATTTAGAATTCCAGAGAGTGCAGAGGATGAAGATACAGAGAAGTGGGGTGATGTAGATGGGTAGGCAGGTAGGTAAGGGGGAGTGTATGCCATATACTGAAGCTACTAACAGGGCAATTTATACACCAATCACTACAGAGAAACGTAAAACTAGTAACTGTCCAGCAACACTTACTCCTCTGAATAACTTTCACAACAACCATCTCAGATGTACGCCTGCCCAGAAAATTCCTGTCTGTGTGTAACAGAATACAAGATACAGCCGGATTCTGGTGCTGACAACACGATTACATTACAGATAAATGAGCTTCTCCTCAATGACATGTTACTAATGGACACCACAGCGTAATGTTTGGGGATATTCAAGTGGCTGATTCAACGAAAAAGAATTCCCAGCCAATAGCAGAGCAATCTCAGACCACAGAGGATATTTTATTACTTCTTATTCTGAATGTTTTACTATTTAAGAGCAGTTTGTTCTTTGGATAATTTGAGATATTTTTAACAAATGACGTCCACACAGGAAAGACAACTACATTCTACAACATTAAATGCCGCACTCTGTATAAGAGACATCTGAATGTACCAGAGTAGATTTTCTTAAATTTGAAAGAGCATTTTGAGACTTCATCCAGAAAATGGCAGAATGAGCGCACATATTTGTGGCATTTCTACCTTAACTGTTGCACTGACATAACCTTTCCCAACGCAGAGGCAATACATCGGAGCTGCGTCTAGCACTCAACCGTTGCAGACAGCACTGCCATTTGCCGGGAGTGCCATTTATCTTGCCGAGTACTTTGGATAGCCTTTATGCATTTCAAATACTTTTATCCCACCCCCACCACTCAAATGGTTTCTTTAAATGGACACCTTAAAGTGCAGGCTGTGACCTGCCATAATTCAGACTCCCAAAAGCTACTCAAACTAACTACTCATGGTTACCTAATCTTGCTGGAGTCTGTGCCCCACTCAGGAAGTGAAGAGCTGTTTGCTATCTACTTGTTTAAAATACAATACGGGGGTTAAAATGTGCAGATATCTCAATCCAGCTGTATAATGTTTAATAACCAACAGCAAAACACAAACGTTAGGCTGAAAAATACTGACTAATGACACTGCAAAATATATACTCTACTGGACAGAACAATGTTGAATTTACGATGAGCCTGTAGGGTGGTGTCAGAATTAGGCCCAATCACTCTCATGGTGATAGGGTGAAGTGAAGAGACTCTCCTCTGAAGTCGCTGCTGCTCAATATGTGAGCATGGGGTAACAGGGTAACCTAGGAAGATTAACATAGTCAAAAGCGCTCTTCAAACAGTTTCAGAGCAGTTTTCCTCCTGTCGGAAAAGCACTACACAGATTCCAAGGGGAATATTCAATTGTCAGTGAGATTTTATTGTCCCTGTGGCAGTAAAAAAAAAAAAAAAAAAAAAGTCCTGTGCGGGTTTCTGCCGGCAATAGTGACCATTTGGAGTTAGCACTGCGGGAAAACTTGTGCAATTCAATTGCAAAAGAGGCAACGCTGCCCCCGCGCGTTAAAAATTGTGTTTGCAAGACTTTTGGGGAGTGAAGGGGAGTTTTAACACGGTCATGTATAAGACACAAAAACTGTTTTGCATACATTAGATTGCATTACACATTGATAATATCTACATTACAGTACTTTATTTTGTATTTTTTTAATTTGAACTTTTTTTTTCCATGCGATCATCTATAACGTGTCAAAACACATTATTACATTCATATTTGTACCAAAAACATACATAAATATAATAATTAGCAATTTATTTATGTTTTGTTTTTTTATTTCATTATTTTTCTTTTTACAAGAAAATCAACTTACACAAGTTAGTGATAAACATAAGATTAACTTTTTTTCCACATTTTTACATGATTTCAACTACTTTTCAGAGGTTTTTCATTTTTAACACACCCCAAGGAGGTGCGAGATATAACAGCATATTTGCCTGTTTTACCCGCCGCATTGAAAAACAATTGAATAGGTTTTAACGCGGCTGCCTCTCACACACTCTATACTGTCAATAGACCTTCTACTGGAGCGTGAGAGGACCGTTTCTTGAAAAAAAATGTAGCTTAAAGATTGGAATTGAATTGTGGGTAAAGTTAACCCGCTCGAAAATGATGAAAAACAGCGTTAAAATTACTTAACACGCTCTACAAAAATAACTCGCTGACAATTGAATACCCCCCCAAGACCTTTTCAGCAGTTCTTATGACAGATAAATAATAGTCTATTAAGCACTTCTGGAGTGAGCCCTTTTGCTGTTGGCCCTAAACGCTGCTTGCAGCCTTTTAGCAGCTGTCAGAGCAGAACATCTAACTCTCTAGGAAAATCTCACTCATTTCAATAGTAAAGACTCTTCAAACAAAAGACCTGAAAGGAACAAATGCAGCAGCATCCATGTGACACCGATATATGGATCCTGGGAAAAGATCATTTCCTTGGGACAAACAGAAATCACACAGAAATGTACGGTGTGTGTGCCAGGGATATATTTTGAGGTCACTGGTATCCCAGGCTTATTTGCTAGCCTGGTACTGTGTAAATACATCATAATCAGTGTCCAAAGAGCAAGCCCCATTCATCAATGGGTTTTAAAACCTGCACTTTTAGTTTAAAATCATATACCTATAAGGACACTCGGAATAAAAATGATTGTGTTAGGAATTAATATCTGCATGTGCCAACACCCCAACACTGAGGTACAAATATGTACTAAAGTCACAGCGGCCAATCAGACGTCTGCCCTCTAATTAGTACTAGACAGGAAAAGCCTAAGATAAGATTGGCTGTGGTATATGCTGTGATACAACTCATTACATTGTTGTTTTCCCCTTCTAAGGACCTGCACGTCATGAATGGATTGCTTCATCTTTCCATCGGTGTATCACTGTATTTATATCATCAGCAACATTTATTTCCATTACCCTGGGATAGTCACAGTTCTACGGTGTTCTACATTGTATCCAGACTGCTGCAATACAACTACACAGCTTAGAAGACGAGAGGAAGCTTCACCCAGGTGGTAATGTCAGCACTGTCTCACCCAGCCAGCTCTCCTAGGTAAGGGGAAGCTTCACCCAGGTGGTAATGTCAGCACTGTCTCACCCAGCCAGCTCTCCTAGGTAAGGGGAAGCTTCACCCAGGTGGTAATGGCAGCACTGTCTCACCCAGCCAGCTCTCCTAGGTAAGGGGAAAGATTCACCCAGGTGGTAATGGCAGCACTGTCTCACCCAGCCAGCTCTCCTAGGTAAGGGGAAGCTTCACCCAGGTGATAATGTCAGCACTGTCTCACCCAGCCAGCTCTCCTAGGTAAGGGGAAGCTTCACCCAGGTGGTAATGTCAGCACTGTCTCACCCAGCCAGCTCTCCTAGGTAAGGGGAAGCGTCACCCACATGGTAATGTCAGCACTGTCTCACCCAGCCAGCTCTCCTAGGTAAGGGGAAAGATTCACCCAGGTGGTAATGGCAGCACTGTCTCACCCAGCCAGCTCTCCTAGGTAAGGGGAAAGATTCACCCAGGTGGTAATGGCAGCACTGTCTCACCCAGCCAGCTCTCCTAGGTAAGGGGAAAGATTCACCCAGGTGGTAATGGCAGCACTGTCTCACCCAGCCAGCTCTCCTAGGTAAGGGGAAAGATTCACCCAGGTGGTAATGGCAGCACTGTCTCACCCAGCCAGCTCTCCTAGGTAAGGGGAAGCTTCACCCAGGTGATAATGTCAGCACTGTCTCACCCAGCCAGCTCTCCTAGGTAAGGGGAAGCTTCACCCAGGTGATAATGTCAGCACTGTCTCACCCAGCCAGCTCTCCTAGGTAAGGGGAAGCTTCACCCAGGTGGTAATGTCAGCACTGTCTCACCCAGCCAGCTCTCCTAGGTAAGGGGAAGCGTCACCCACATGGTAATGTCAGCACTGTCTCACCCAGCTAGCTCTCCTAGGTAAGGGGAAAGATTCACCCAGGTGGTAATGGCAGCACTGTCTCACCCAGCCAGCTCTCCTAGGTAAGGGGAAAGATTCACCCAGGTGGTAATGGCAGCACTGTCTCACCCAGCCAGCTCTCCTAGGTAAGGGGAAGCTTCACCCAGGTGGTAATGTCAGCACTGTCTCACCCAGCCAGGTCTCCTAGGTAAGGGGAAGCTTCACCCAGGTAGTAATGCAACAAGACAACTGCGGTATGAAAAGATTATATAGTCCTAATCCACAGACTCAGATATAATCAGTTTTGTTTTCCTTTAATGCGGAAAGTCACTGGATGAATACAAAATGAACCTACATAAAACATTAGAGGACAGTTAGTCTATATGGAAAGAGACATAAATATGACTTCCTACATGCATGACCAGCAATTTCACTCTGACTAATAATTTGCAATTAGAAACCACATCCTGCTTTTATAAATGAAAAAAATCAAAAAATAAACTTTCATTACACCTGGAGGATGATTTGCTGTTTGCAGTGAGATTTCCTTGTGCAAATTCAGTCTCAGAGTTAATGCATCCAGTTTTGGGGTTTTGTAAGATAATTTTATAATAAAGGTCTCTCATAGGTCTGTGATATTGAGGATTCTCAGAGAGATATAAAATGTACGCTTAAGTCTGTGACCAGGCTTTAGCATTGATCATTCCACCAGAGCACATGATGCAAACCACACAGGAACACAGATGCCTCCTAAGCACATTACAAAGTGAACCATGAAACAGCCAAGTTCACTCGCCCAGACTAGGCAGAGAACGAGGAGCAGCGCGGAGGGAAACAGAGATATTTAGCTGATTATAGTAACTGAATACAGAAAAATCAGTGTGTCAGGTCCCAGACGAATCCTCGTCACGGAATACATTCTGTATTGTGTTCTGCTGGACTTAGTCACTTTACTGTTCATATGGAAACTTCTCAATGCACAAAACAATGCCTCAGACAGAGGGGCTAAATTACATTTTATAAAGTTATTAAATGTAATGACCAGATTACCAAGTAACAGGGCAATATGGGTATGAATCTCATTTGCTGTCTCAAATATATATATATATATATATATATATATATATATATATATATATATATATATATATATATATATATATATATGTATGTAAACCAAGAAGAGGTGTGGGAAGGACAAAACAAAGTAGTGTGTAACAAACATTTGTAGCATATAAAGATATGATATATCATGTCAGCTAATACATAACGGGCCTGATTCATTAAGGCAGAACATGAGCAAGTTTTCTCCTTAACAAACCATGTCACACTGCAAAGTGGTGCACATAAGTTTATTGTTTTGCACATAAGATAATACTGGCTGCTTGTCATGTAGCTCACACATACTTGATAGCTTATTTGTACATTGAAATTTAAAGTTGATCTAGGACATGTCCTACCCCAACTATATATCTGTCTCCACATTTTACATTTACCTCCACCCCGTCCAATGTAACATGGTTTTGCCGAGGTGCAAAGTTACTATTTTTTTTTACTTTACCTTCTTAAATGAATCAGGCGCAATAAGTGCAGCTGTGTCCAGCCCCTGGGAGAGCCGGGCGTCCGTTCCCCATATTCAATGGCTCCAGCGAGATGCAATACACCCGCTAAACGCAGGTAACGTCTGCTGGGGCCTATTTCCAACACACTGACCATATATTTACAGAAATGTGCTTTGAGAGAGGAAATTATTTAAATAGTCTAATGGGAATGGGTGGCAAACACCTGAGAAATTCAATAAAAATAGGATTTATTATTTAAGTAAAGCATTTATTTCACATGGGATTTATTTAAAAGAATCATTTTTTAAATATGCTTTTCTATTATTAAACTTTTTTTTGCAACAATTAGAACTGAAAGTCTGTGCACATATCCCTGGATACTGTCAGATAAGCCTTACCAGTGCCATACAGAATCGCTGCCCCGACGACGTTCTATTAGTAATTTGTGGTGCTAGTTGATTTCACATTACTGAGATAGACAATTGGCCATACGGCAGCAAACTAATAAACAGGCCACTAGAGCAGTTAATTTCCTGCGAGTGCTCATCATAGAGGGACACAGAGGACAGTGGTGGCTGCTGATCATAGGCGGATACTGAGGTAGAACCAGCGCTGGTGGCTGCTGATCATAGGCGGATACTGAGGTAGAACCAGCGCTGGTGGCTGCTAATCATAGGGGGATACTGAGTTAGAACCAGCGCTGGTGGCTGCTGATCATAGGCGGATACTGAGGTAGAACCAGCGCTGGTGGCTGCTGATCATAGGCGGATACTGAGGTAGAACCAGCGCTGGTGGCTGCTGATCATAGGGGGATACTGAGTTAGAACCAGCGCTGGTGGCTGCTGATCATAGGCGGATACTGAGGTAGAACCAGCGCTGGTGGCTGCTGATCATAGGCGGATACTGAGGTAGAACCAGCGCTGGTGGCTGCTAATCATAGGGGGATACTGAGTTAGAACCAGCGCTGGTGGCTGCTGATCATAGGGGGATACTGAGGTAGAACCAGTGCTGGTGGCTGCTGATCATAGGGGGATACTGAGGTAGAACCAGCGCTGGTGGCTGCTGATCATAGGGGGATACTGAGGTAGAACCAGCGCTGGTGGCTGCTGATCATAGGGGGATACTGAGGTAGAACCAGCGCTGGTGGCTGCTGATCATAGGCGGATACTGAGGTAGAACCAGCGCTGGTGGCTGCTGATCATAGGCGGATACTGAGTTAGAACCAGCGCTGGTGGCTGCTGATCATAGGCGGATACTGAGGTAGAACCAGCGCTGGTGGCTGCTGATCATAGGCGGATACTGAGTTAGAACCAGCGCTGGTGGCTGCTGATCATAGGGGGATACTGAGGTAGAACCAGCGCTGGTGGCTGCTGATCACAGGGGGATACTGAGGTAGAACCAGCGCTGGTGGCTGCTGATCATAGGGGGATACTGAGTTAGAACCAGCGCTGGTGGCTGCTGATCATAGGCGGATACTGAGGTAGAACCAGCGCTGGTGGCTGCTGATCATAGGCGGATACTGAGGTAGAACCAGCGCTGGTGGCTGCTGATCATAGGCGGATACTGAGTTAGAACCAGCGCTGGTGGCTGCTGATCATAGGGGGATACTGAGGATGAACCAGCGCTGGTGGCTGCTGATCATAGGGGGATACTGAGTTAGAACCAGCACTGGTGGCTGCTGATCATAGGCGGATACTGAGGTAGAACCAGCGCTGGTGGCTGCTGATCATAGGCGGATACTGAGGTAGAACCAGCGCTGGTGGCTGCTGATCATAGGCGGATACTGAGTTAGAACCAGCGCTGGTGGCTGCTGATCATAGGCGGATACTGAGTTAGAACCAGCGCTGGTGGCTGCTGATCATAGGGGGATACTGAGGACGGACCAGCGCTGGTGGCTGCTGATCATAAACGGATACTGAGTTAGAACCAGCGCTGGTGGCTGCTGATCATAGGGGGATACTGAGGTAGAACCAGTGCTGGTGGCTGCTGATCATAGGGGGATACTGAGTTAGAACCAGCGCTGGTGGCTGCTGATCATAGGGGGATACTGAGTTAGAACCAGCGCTGGTGGCTGCTGATCATAGGCGGATACTGAGGTAGAACCAGCGCTGGTGGCTGCTGATCATAGGCGGATACTGAGGTAGAACCAGAGCTGGTGGCTGCTGATCATAGGGGGATACTGAGTTAGAACCAGCGCTGGTGGCTGCTGATCATAGGGGGATACTGAGGTAGAACCAGCGCTGGTGGCTGCTGATCATAGGCGGATACTGAGGTAGAACCAGCGCTGGTGGCTGCTGATCATAGGGGGATACTGAGTTAGAACCAGCGCTGGTGGCTGCTGATCATAGGCGGATACTGAGGTAGAACCAGCGCTGGTGGCTGCTGATCATAAACGGATACTGAGGTAGAACCAGCGCTGGTGGCTGCTGATCATAGGCGGATACTGAGGTAGAACCAGCGCTGGTGGCTGCTGATCATAAACGGATACTGAGGTAGAACCAGCGCTGGTGGCTGCTGATCATAGGCGGATACTGAGGTAGAACCAGCGCTGGTGGCTGCTGATCATAGGCGGATACTGAGGTAGAACCAGCGCTGGTGGCTGCTGATCATAAACGGATACTGAGGTAGAACCAGCGCTGGTGACTGCTGATCACAGGGGGATACTGAGGTAGAACCAGCGCTGGTGGCTGCTGATCATAGGCGGATACTGAGTTAGAACCAGCGCTGGTGGCTGCTGATCATAGGGGGATACTGAGTTAGAACCAGCGCTGGTGGCTGCTGATCATAGGGGGATACTGAGTTAGAACCAGCGCTGGTGGCTGCTGATCATAGGGGGATACTGAGGTAGAACCAGCGCTGGTGGCTGCTGATCATAGGGGGATACTGAGGTAGAACCAGCGCTGGTGACTGCTGATCACAGGGGGATACTGAGGTAGAACCAGCGCTGGTGGCTGCTGATCATAGGCGGATACTGAGTTAGAACCAGCGCTGGTGGCTGCTGATCATAGGGGGATACTGAGTTAGAACCAGCGCTGGTGGCTGCTGATCATAGGGGGATACTGAGTTAGAACCAGCGCTGGTGGCTGCTGATCATAGGGGGATACTGAGGATGAACCAGCGCTGGTGGCTGCTGATCATAGGGGGATACTGAGGACGAACCAGCGCTGGTGGCTGCTGATCATAGGCGGATACTGAGTTAGAACCAGCGCTGGTGGCTGCTGATCATAGGGGGATACTGAGGATGAACCAGCGCTGGTGGCTGCTGATCATAGGGGGATACTGAGGATGAACCAGCGCTGGTGGCTGCTGATCATAGGGGGATACTGAGTTAGAACCAGCGCTGGTGGCTGCTGATCATAGGGGGATACTGAGGACGAACCAGCGCTGGTGGCTGCTGATCATAGAACCAGCGCTGGTGGCTGCTGATCATAGGCGGATACTGAGGTAGAACCAGCGCTGGTGGCTGCTGATCATAAACGGATACTGAGGTAGAACCAGCGCTGGTGACTGCTGATCACAGGGGGATACTGAGGTAGAACCAGCGCTGGTGGCTGCTGATCATAGGGGGATACTGAGGTAGAACCAGCGCTGGTGGCTGCTGATCATAGGGGGATACTGAGGATGAACCAGCGCTGGTGGCTGCTGATCATAGGGGGATACTGAGGATGAACCAGCGCTGGTGGCTGCTGATCATAGGGGGATACTGAGTTAGAACCAGCGCTGGTGGCTGCTGATCATAGGGGGATACTGAGGACGAACCAGCGCTGGTGGCTGCTGATCATAGAACCAGCGCTGGTGGCTGCTGATCATAGGCGGATACTGAGGTAGAACCAGCGCTGGTGGCTGCTGATCATAAACGGATACTGAGGTAGAACCAGCGCTGGTGACTGCTGATCACAGGGGGATACTGAGGTAGAACCAGCGCTGGTGGCTGCTGATCATAGGCGGATACTGAGTTAGAACCAGAGCTGGTGGCTGCTGATCATAGGGGGATACTGAGTTAGAACCAGCGCTGGTGGCTGCTAATCATAGGGGGATACTGAGTTAGAACCAGCGCTGGTGGCTGCTGATCATAGGGGGATACTGAGGATGAACCAGCGCTGGTGGCTGCTGATCATAGGGGGATACTGAGGACGAACCAGCGCTGGTCGCTGCTGATCATAGGCGGATACTGAGGTAGAACCAGCGCTGGTGGCTGCTGATCATAGGGGGATACTGAGGATGAACCAGCGCTGGTGGCTGCTGATCATAGGGGGATACTGAGGATGAACCAGCGCTGGTGGCTGCTGATCATAGGGGGATACTGAGTTAGAACCAGCGCTGGTGGCTGCTGATCATAGGGGGATACTGAGGACGAACCAGCGCTGGTGGCTGCTGATCATAGAACCAGCGCTGGTGGCTGCTGATCATAGGCGGATACTGAGGTAGAACCAGCGCTGGTGGCTGCTGATCATAGAACCAGCGCTGGTGGCTGCTGATCATAGGCGGATACTGAGGACGGACCAGCGCTGGTGGCTGCTGATCATAGGGGGATACTGAGGACGGACCAGCACTGGTGGCTGCTGATCACAGGGGGATACTGAGGTAGAACCAGCGCTGGTGGCTGCTGATCATAGGCGGATACTGAGGACGGACCAGCGCTGGTGGCTGCTGATCATAGGGGGATACTGAGGACGGACCAGCACTGGTGGCTGCTGATCACAGGGGGATACTGAGGTAGAACCAGCGCTGGTGGCTGCTGATCATAGGCGGATACTGAGGACGGACCAGCACTGGTGGCTGCTGATCATAGGGGGATACTGAGGACGGACCAGCACTGGTGGCTGCTGATCACAGGGGGATACTGAGGACGGACCAGCACTGGTGGCTGCTGATCACAGGGGGATACTGAGGTAGAACCAGCGCTGGTGGCTGCTGATCATAGGCGGATACTGAGGTAGAACCAGCGCTGGTGGCTGCTGATCTACGTCACACAACGCAGCAAATAAATTTACTGGGAGCTGGTGACATCACTAATGTCTGCATAGAGTATAGGGAGCGGATTCACTACAGAGATATGAGGAAAACCTGCTGTACAATAATAGCATGCTGTCTGATGCAATGAGTTATGTCACATCCCATACTCATCCCATAATTATGTTTATACCAGTGTTCTGCATCTTCTTCCTTCAAGCTGCAACTGCACTGGAAAAATAACGTTTTGCGGGGGCCTCACAGAGCCACCAAAACCCATTTCTGTAACACACATAACATGTATTTGCTGAGCCACAGATTTGTGCTCGGACCTCAAGCAGTTTAAATGTCTACAAATTAGATACTCAGCACTTTACCAGAAATACTGCAAAACTCAGACAATATTTAATGAATTCACATGATACATCATATGGGAAATGCAGCATTAAATTCTCATTATCATCTTGATGCATTTAAAATGTTTAACGTACTCTGGGAGTACCAAATGTATTCAGGCAGAGCGATGAAATGGCAGCTGAGCATTAATTATTAACCCTTCGCCCTCTTTGATGTAGCAACATTTTGCTGCAGAGTTTTCTGAAGATATAATATAGGTCGTTCAAACCCCTGTGTTTCTCACCACGAGATGCAAGTCAAACTGTGGTGCACGTGGTAATTCTAAAGCACCCCTCACATTTCACTTTTGTAATTAATATATCACTTCTACATATTATATAACCCGTCATAAGTATGCACAGCCACACCACTGGCTGCTAGAGATAGAATACAACATGAAAGACCATATTTACTTACATTTCAGTACAATTAATCAGGGACAATTATTGTACTGGATATAATAATGATATAGATATAGATATATATATATATATATATATATATATATATATATATATATATATATATATATATATATATATATATACACACACACACACACACATACACACACAGTATGTCTCTATACTTCGCAGGCTTCTCTGTCTCTGGAGCTAACACTTACTCGCATCTCCTTAGGTTACGCATGCGCACATCCATTTTGCATTAGTTAATGTAGGATCCCTCTCCTGCAATGCTCTACCCTATAGGGCTTAACAGCTAATGTCAGGTCAGGTGGCGATAGCCATCATGGTCAACATAGGCTTTTTGGAGCTTGTTAAATTGCTCCAGACCGCAGCCCCCATTGAGAATAATGGGGACTGCGGTTTAATGCAAAACTCAGCCTAATGCAGGAGATATCTATGATATTTCATGCATTAGGCTTTTGATAAATAAAAATATTACTTAAAAACTATGCGGATAAAGCAGTTTCCACATGGTTTATGGCTTAATAAATAGGCCAAAAATTGTTCCCATTAGCGCGCTCCTGCGCTCTCGGATTCCGACTCCCTCTCAACTTGTGTTTAACTGTGATATCCAACAGGTAATCACTCCGGTACTTACTCTGCCTTCACATGTCTCTCTCCAAATCCTGAGCACAATCTCAGAAACTTCTTTACTTCTGGGACCTCTATCTCAACACAGCTACAGCAATTCCTCAACTCAGAGTTCAGGCAAAATGTCCAAATAAAACTCACTGACCTCAAAATCGTCTCACATGTTTCAATCCCTGCACCAAACGCTACATCACTCTCAAACTCCTCCCACACAGAGCATCACTCTCAAACTCCTCCCACACAAAGCATCACTCTCACTCCTCCCACACAAAGCATCACTCTCAAACTCCTCCCACACAGAGCATCACTCTCAAACTCCTCCCACACAGAGCATCACTCTCAAACTCCTCCCACACAGAGCATCACTCTCAAACTCCTCCCACACAGAGCATCACTCTCAAACTCCTCCCACACAGAGCATCACTCTCAAACTCCTCCCACACAGAGCATCACTCTCAAACTCCTCCCACACAGAGCATCACTCTCAAACTCCTCCCACACAGAGCATCACTCTCAAACTCCTCCCACACATAGCATCACTCTCAAACTCCTCCCACACATAGCATCACTCTCAAACTCCTCCCACACATAGCATCACTCTCAAACTCCTCCCACACAAAGCATCACTCTCAAACTCCTCCCACACAAAGCATCACTCTCAAACTCCTCCCACACAAAGCATCACTCAAACTCCTCCCACACAAAGCATCACTCAAACTCCTCCCACACATAGCATCACTCTCAAACCCCTCCCACACAAAGCATCACTCTCAAACCCCTCCCACACAGAGCATCACTCTCAAACTCCTCCCACACAGAGCATCACTCTCAAACTCCTCCCACACAGAGCATCACTCTCAAACTCCTCCCACACAGAGCATCACTCTCAAACTCCTCCCACACAGAGCATCACTCTCAAACTCCTCCCACACAGAGCATCACTCTCAAACTCCTCCCACACAGAGCATTACTCTCTTATAAGGGTCCCTCTCTACCCACCAGTATCTCCAAGTCACAGAGTCTGATAGTTGGCAGGAACGACAGAGCAAAACCGTTTCTTTGATGGGAAGTTGTTTTAATGGAAGCGGACATTGAGATCTCACTAGAGGCAGTGGAATAATACAGGGTGAACACTCACCCTATTAGTAATACATAGCTGATTCAGTATAACGTCCTTGCTATGGAAAACTAGGCTACAAGGCTGACAGCCGCTGATAATTTTTCTACATTGAGGCTTGTAGATTGATAACTGGAGAAAAAAGATGATTTGTTCTCGGACTTGCACGACAATTGTTGTTCAAGGTAACAAACCCACAATGTGGTTTAGAATGTTAAAGTTGTATTTGTCTCTGATTTGCAGAAGCGGCTTTGATCCCAGAAGACAATTCTCACTAATGGGCAATACTATTCATTTACAACAAATAAATACAGACAAAGCAGAATATGGCACAAGGTCTAAATATAGACTGTCTGAGTACAGCTGCATTATGTATAACAGCAGCATCTGCTATGGCCGTGGATGCCGAGATTCCAGACCAGTCTCTGATAAGCAGAAGACAGCTCAATATGGGGAACGTTTAGCCAATATAGCCAGTACTGTCATTCCCCCGACGGAGAACACTTGATTGCATTCTCCTCATTTCATTGGGAGAGGTAAGTGGAATGGAGGACTTGCTGTACTCTTTCAAGAGGACAAATTACACAGGGACTGCCCTCAGAGAGTGCCCTGTGCACTGCGAGACAGCTGAACATGGAAGACACTGTGCAATGTTTTCTAGATTGCTGCTTTTATTAGAAGACCGGCGTGGATAAACGTTGGTAACTCAGCTGTTGTGGAACTACAAATACCATCAACCGTCAGTAATGAGAGAACATTCTTCAGACCACAAGAGTCCATCTAAGTGGGAGGGTAAAAGGAATGCAAATCACAAATGGTCTTTAACCCCTTGCTTGCTAAGGGGGTGAAGGGGACTTAGCTCGTCCTTTGGGATCTGGAGTACCGCTGCAGCATCACAAGGACACAAGCGCGATCATATCATTGTATAACATTGTGCACACACGCCCCCTAGGCAATAAACCATGACAATGCCCGGCATAGGGGGCACCTCAATTTCCATGCTCCTAGCTTTATCCTCTGTAATAGAGATCAGATCTCACGCCCTCCGGCTCCAGGGGATCGCTGTAAAGAGGAGAATTCGCTCTTTCACAGTGAGATACTATCTTTTTGTTTTGTTTTAGAGCCATGACCCGCTTACTCCTGTTCCTAAACAAGGGGGCTCCCGGAAAAGCAGGGGAGTCACCTTCAGGGTGCCCCTCTTTATATGTTGTGTGCTGAGCATGTCAGGATCACTAAACAAAAGAGGGTGTCTCCTTCAGAAGCCAATCACACAGGGGCACCCACATGTGTAAAAAGGAACCTCTTTTTACATTTAGTATGATGGTCACACGTGATCACGGCACAAAGAAACATGTTTATGTAAATATCATTACTATGTTCATATCTGTACCTGGATGTCTTGCTGTAAGACCAGCAGCCATCAAAGTATAACAATCCCCCTATTTCCACAACTAATTTAACAGATAAACGAAAAAAATGTGAAAAAGTTTCCTCTATTGCGCCACCTGCTGGAATTTACTGAGCATTCCAGGCTGGGGTCACAAAGGCAACAACTCCTCATTTGGGGACTTATTTAGTTAGCCACATATTGCGCTCCGAACGTACGCGTAAAAGTTGTGTCATAAATTAAACATACTTGTTAGGATGCCAGTTGTACTACAGGCCTACAAACGCGTATAATTATACCACAATGGCTCAAAAATAGCGTAGACATGCGGCTGGACAGGGCTAGTAGTAGAGCTGAAAGTCACATAACCCTATCTGTGCACAATATAATATAACGAATGGTCACATACATCACAAAGAATAGTGATGACAACGTTATTCCATATAAAAGGTAAATACGAACACCCCCCAAATCCACTGGGATTCATCTTTCCTGCAGCAGTCCAAACGGAAAGGCAGAAATCCGAATAAACAGATATGACGTGATATAATATATCCGCAATGCTAATGAATAAAGCGCTATCAATATCCCAGTAGCCAATCACAGATAGCGTGGCTGGTGTCATAACTATCACCATTCCGTATCATTACATCAGGCCTCCTGAGAAACGTATCAGGGGGGGCAGGGTACGCTGTCCTTAGTGTACTCAACTTACGCCTGTCCACCTCTCTAGGCCTAAGGGGCCGCAAGTCTAAGATACGCACAAATCTAGATACAGACGTATTCTGCTACACGTGCAGTATGGAAGTGTGTATAGTTACACCACAAAAACTGATGTATGTCCAACGTTTGGTTTCCTAAATGCTGCACCTCCTCCGTTTCCTCTAACTCTGCGACCTTCACAATACACTCATCTCATATTTAAAAAAATAAGATGCTAGTAGATTAGGGGGAGCCAGGTATACAAATATGTAAAGTCATCTTTATCGGGGAAACACTATTTTCCACCATTGCGTCACTTTCCTGAAAACTATCGAGCATCCTAGTCTTGGATTATAATGACACAGATGATAATTCTGGAAAATGCGAAGATTTCTGAAGCAAAAGGTGAGATGTGTGTGAGCACAGCACCGAAAAACTACCGATAGTGAAGTCAAAATACAAGGGGCCTAAAAAGTGCCACAGACCTCAACACGGGGGTGAAAAAAGCCTTGGCGACAAAGGGGTTAATTTGAATAAAAATGTTCTAGCCGAGTCCAGTACACTTATAAAAATACAATCCTGGAGATTAATAGCCAATCACAGCCTAAGGTTTTACACCAGTGCACCTGGATGGTCCCTCGCCGTCTCCTCGCTCTCCAGAGACACATCTCAGTATGTGGAGAGGAGCCTGGAGCTAAAGTGTAAATGTTACATCCAGCTCCACCCTCTACCACTTGTACCACCCTGCTCATTAAATACCCCACTTATTCATGTATATATTACATGAAGCAGTTGTGTGTGAGAAGCTATTTATTACATTTATCGGTACACGCCTGGAAAAGTGTCTCTGGGAAGGTGCAACATGGAGGCCCAAAAATACAGACCTAAAAATGCAGAATCTCCACCGTTCACTGTCAGTTTAGCGATCTGTAAATAGCACAAGCAGCAGACCCCAATGTGAGTAAAGGGTGAGCACACATCAGGACACACTACAGAGGGGCTCCAGCTGGGGGAACACAACACTAACTCTTACAACCGAAAGCTGCTTCCACTAATAAGGATAAAAGGAGAGGACTGTGCATTGCGGGGAGATGGAAATAAAACCGTATGTGGAAGCTTCTGCAGAACACGCTAGTCGTCAATTCACCAAATCCATGTAAGTAATCTCTACGTGATCTCTGTGTTACATTGTCTAACACGTCTCTCCTCGCCCTGCGGGAAACACCCACCTCCAGAAACCATTAATGATCTGTGGAAATATAAAATTGGGAAGTTTATACATACAAATGGCAATGATGCTACATGTGATACATTGGAGGTCTCGCAGAGAACGCAGGTACTACAGACACAAATCCATCAACGGGACCCATTGTCATTCAGTTACAACAACCACGGTTTCCAATTTCTAAAGATCAGCAAAGCATTTCTGCAAAGTTCAGGGTTTCCAGATGTCATTGTATTCAGGTTGTGAAGGTTGAGCTCAGAATTCATAGAAAAGTTGTCTATTAAAATTATATTTATGAGCAAAACTGAAGTGGAAAATGTTGATGTTGAAGAACTAATTCTTTTCAAAAATGTCAAGAAGACGAACAAATTGACGCTGTAAGCAACTTCTACCCCACAAAACTTCACATAAAACTTTTTGATTGAACCAACAATAAAAAGTTTGCAAATTAGATGACCAAAAATTAAACTATTAACTCAATACAGTAAACACCACAATTGTCACTGCTGAGTGGTGCGGAAGTAGAGGTGAGTTATGGATCCTACACTCCTTTGTGCGGTTTCTCCATAGATCTTAATAGACAATGTAGTTCCATGTGTTTGGGGCATGCTCCCATTGGTAGGCCGGGCACAGACTCACAGCAGTGTCTGCCTCCAGGGAAACTCTCAGCAGCCAGGTTGGATATAATCAGATCATTGAACAGTATTACTGTCAGGTAATAAAAGGAGTTCAGATGAATACAACATGCTACAGACTTTTTATTTAACCCCCTGTATGCCATACTGTATACTGAGCAGACGGCAGGTTCCTGAAGAGCCACCATAAGGTAACCACCTCACACTAATCCCTCCATAAGGCGGATTATCTAATGATCATCTGTTGTGCTGTTTCTTCCTTCTCCCCAAGCTTATTGCTGCACAGAGCCTGGATGTAGAGATTGACACCCTTCCATATAGGGTGCAGTAACGAATTTACCACCCTACTCCCCCCTTCGCTGGCTCTCCAGGCGCTCTCCACATTTCTGGACCGCTCCTCAGCCAAACTGAAAAGAACCACGTATACCATGCCGAAGGGAGCGTCTGTACGCTGGAGCTTTTTGGCTTTGGGTGAACAATGTAACAGTGCGGATTTCATTGCCAAGATTTAATGGGATGTAAAATGGGCGAAGGAATATAATGAAATGGTTCTGGGAAGTCGACACCCCCACCAAACACAGGGCAAATCTCCGGATGTTCCTCATCAACGCCAGCCAAGAGAGAGAGCCGCTTGTTGACTTCAATCTGGATGATATTGTATTTTAGTTACAATAGTATTGTACAAGGATAATTCAGAAAGAAACTCTGCTATTAAATATCAGAGACACTTATTACTCCCTCCCGCTTTATGAATATTTGTGATTTTTAGTCTGTAAATATAATATACCCCTGTATAAGAGTGATACCTGAATACACTGCAGCCAAGGTAACAATCAGTTCACCCCCGATGCAAGATCCAGACAGCACTGACCCGCCACGTTTTCCGAGAACCCAATGACACTTTCTGTGCCCCAAGAAAACACAGATCAGATGGGGGAAGGACTTTACATCAACTTAGTTAAGGTCCGGAGCTCAGCTCTTACCATAGGGATTAATCAGCCATAAATCCTACTGGGAAAGGGTGTGTTCTGGTGTCCTTGTATAGCGGAACACAGTACGTTGGGAGGGTCATAAAGCGTTCACTACTGGAAACCTGTTCTACTATCATATTACTCTACAAACATTTCATTCTGCCGAGTCCATAGAGATACAGATCCTTTCCTTACTGCACACTTTACGCACATCCTCTGCATACAACACAACATCACGTACATCTTCTGCACACATTACGCACATTACACAATATCACGCACATCCTCTGCATACAACACATCACGTACATCTTCTGTACATAACACAACATTACGCACATAACACAACATTACGCACATCACACACCATTACGTACATCTTCTGCACATAACACAACATTACGCACATCCTCTGCACATAACACAACATTACGCACATAACACAACATTACGCACATCCTCTGCACATAACACAACATTACACACATCCTCTGCACATAACACAACATTACACACATCCTCTGCACATAACACAACATTACGCACATAACACAACATTACACACATCCTCTGCACATAACACAACATTACACACATCCTCTGCACATAACACAACATTACGCACATAACACAACATTACGCACATCCTCTGCACATAACACAACATTACGCACATCCTCTGCACATAACACAACAATACGCACATCCTGTGCACATAACACAACATTACACACATCCTCTGCACATAACACAACATTACGCACATCCTCTGCACATAACACAACATTACGCACATAACACAACATTACACACATCCTCTGCACATAACACAACATTACGCACATAACACAACAATACGCACATCCTGTGCACATAACACAACATTACACACATCCTCTGCACATAACACAACATTACTCACATAACACAACATTACGCACATCCTCTGCACATAACACAACAATACGCACATTGTGGGAATTCAATTCCTCCCAGAAAAGCGCCGCGATAAAAGTATAACCGTTAATATCGTAATTTTAACTCTGCTTTCTGCGAGCAGCTCAGGGAGCTGCAAGCAAAAAGCTGGCGTTGAAATTACCGTATTAATGTTAATTACGCTCACTATTACCGTAATATCGGTAATAATGTGCAGGCCACGTTACTTTCGGTAGTAATGTGGCCAACTGAATTCCCCCCATTCTATGCAAATAATGCATGCCACAATATCTTTATTAATAACCTTTATATAGAACCAACACATTATGTTGCACTTTAATTCATTCACATCAGTCTCTACCCCAAGGGAGCTTACACACAATATTCCCCACTACACACACGTAATGTTAACCTACCTGTATGATTTTTGACTGAGAGTGAAACACAAACACAAGGGAATACAAACTCCCCACAGATCATGCCCTGATGGGTATAGAACCCATGGCTCAATCACTGTATGCCATTTGCTGGGCCACAAGATGATGGCTGCAGTGTAATGTGAATGTAAGGATGTACATATAAGAGAGCTTACTGGATAAGTAATAAAAGGTAATAATGGTGGTTGGAAGAGAGAATATTGTGGGGAAGCTGTGTGTCCAGGATGTGAGCAGACATTAATATAGACATAAAGCAGATTCATTATGTAATCAGTCTCCAATATGTCAGCAGCGACTCCTAGGCTGGGCTCAATGCAGTGCCAGCCCTCACCATCTGCTGACCCAGCACTTGGAGTGATTGTCCATAACTTGGGAGACAGTCTGTGGCTGGCACTCTGCGGGCACTCCCAGTCACTGGACACTGGCATGGCTGGCACAATGGCAGCCGTTCCACTCCGGGTGACAAGATGTCATTGCAACTGTATTTTACAATGTGATGAGTATTTATTAAGGAAGCAGTAAAGCGAGAGAGCGATTAAGCTTCGGCTCAGTAAATCAGCAGTTTAACGTTCTCTATCACCTGAATGAAACAGTGGGGGTTGTAAATAAAGGTTGTGTGATCTATGTAAGTTTTGAATATGGAAAGAATTTTTCAGAAAATTATCTTTAACATATACTGCAGTGCTGTAGACAGCAGATTAGGGGAAAGCTGGACGCCTGCACCCTGGGGGGAGATGTGTGTATATCTCCAGGTATCTGTGAGTGCAGAAACATAGGAGAACAGCCATGGGGGCTGTCCATGGTCCTGTTCTAGGTCACAATTATTCTGCTGCTGCACCGCACGCTTCATATTTACTTGGCTCGGTCTCTGCCTTCTGACTTACTCACAATCATTTTGGGACAAACAAGTGATTTTTTCGTATTCACTATAAAAAATCTAAGACTTCTGTTATTTCCAGTGAATAAATAAAAATACCTGCAATAATAAACCAGCGAGTGCTCAGAGCCCCCAAACCCTCCACATCTATCCCTGTAATCTCCTTCCGCACTTCTTCCATCCACCTTGCTGTAATGATGTCTTTCCTGTCTCCCTCGCATGATATACAATCAATCTCTTGCCCAGAAAATGATTGTGCAGTGAGGAACGGCCGCAGGAAGCTCAGGTCCTCACATGCACTTAATACAGATCATTAGTTTTGCAGGAAAAATCCGATTTCCCCAAACTATATTTGTCTTATTCTATCTGTTCCATACTGTGCTTTTCCAGGTTACCCTTGGAGGGGGGGGGGGGGGGTTTGGGGGTGAAGAGAAGTATTAAAGAGCAATATTAGCGGTAGATAAGAAATGTTTGGGATATATTTCTTGTTACAACCAGAGAAGATTCATCAAACGATGAAACTATTTACATCAATCTCTGTCATAATTTAATTTCTGCTGACATCTTCAATATCAAAATCACAGATAACGAGGAGGTGAAAGAGAATGTGAAAGTAAATGCTGTTTTCTTGTATGTAATGTTTGTGCAGTCCTGCTCTTACTACGCATAGTATCATCATCTGTATGATGCTGGTTGTGGAAGTACACTGTAAGCTGGAGAGATATGTGTGGTCACACTACAATTACTGTCAGTGTTACCTAGGCCTCCAGATATCCCCCCTAGAAAAAGACTATTCCTCCCACACTGTAGGTTGATATTAGAGAATATTACAAGAATGTCCAATGAAGAGACACGGACAACATTGATAGAACATATAAGCATATCCTACATATACATTATCTCAATAAGCGATGATAAAATACATAAATCCGATTTATCGCCACGATCTACAGATATATAGGCTAGTAATTGACAGAACAGCATTATCCGACGTGCAGGAAGCCTTTTAATATCTTTCTATAAGGAACTGATGAGACATACATTACACCAGTCTGTAGATGAAATCACAGACCTGGAGCGCCTACATCTGGGACATATGGAAACACAGACAGCATATTGTGAGCAGTGTTATTATCCAATAAAACAATGAGGCAGGACTGTGATTTAATTGGAAATAGGTGTCAATATTACACATAATAAAGAAAAACTGTAAGGATAGTTTAGAATTGTGGCCTGAAGGCAACTTTTTTTGTACAGTTACACATATCTCCTCCAGTGTGTTCAAACAATACCTACAGCTTCTCTACTTCACTGCTCACTCCTATACAGCAGTCACCTCTCCTCAGGGGAGGGCCCGTGGGGCATGACCCGACTCGGCAGCCTATTTTAATGGTAAAAAAAATGCAAGTGGCCCAATGACCCAGCCCAAAGTAGCCCCCTATGGGTCTGGCCTGGGAGGTACACCCCCAGCCCAGCCTGCCCCTCAACCTCCTGCACAATCATGGATGGTCCTACCAAGTATAATCACCATCTCTGGACCCCATGTAAGAGCTATCATTTTCCACTACACAGCTATGAGCACTTTCTACAAAATGACAGCTAGAATCTGAGTGGTTGCTATAGGCAACATCTCCACTTTTTAAACCCGCCAAAAACTCGCACCTTGATACAGTTACCCGCAGGAGTCAATTGCATGTTAGAGAACAAGATGTTGGAAACATTAATAAATCATTAATACAATAGAAAATTCAACCTATGCAATGTATTAGTGATATCTATAAAGGACACAGATTCATCACAAATCAGGCACATTAACCTAATGTTAGTACCAGACCATTGAAGGACAAAAAGGGGTCGTGGCACAGATAATAGTTATTACTATGTACTAAGTCAATCTCTGTAACAGTTTTATTTGTGATGATATAGAATATATTTTATATATATATATATATATATACACATACACACACACACACACACTGCGTATACATAGCTGAGCCCAGCTTTCTGCAACCTTGCTTCTCTTGTCTAGACTAGTCCTGTGGTCACTGACTAACTGATCACAAGACTATTACAATCATCTAGAATAGCCCCTTGTAAGGCTGCACTGCTGTGTGTGCATTGTAAATACTGGGGGTATGGGTGTTTCAATATTATTGGGCAAATTGTTTAATATGTATTTGAATATCACTACAACAATGTTGTGTCTGTAATTTTAGTCTACATAAAGCATCGCCATCTACAGATGGGATATAATGTAATAGGTCAGTATTATATAAAAGGACTTTTCTTCCTCAGAATCCTCATTTTCACAACGCTGAGCCCACGTCAGTAAGACAGGACAGGTGCAGAATAAGGGATGGATGGTAATATGGAAAAATAATGTATTTACTTGTTTTACCCAACAAGATCTTTTTTAAATCAGTTTCAGAAAAATGTTGATAATAATGTAGATAAACTGTATAATCCCGACCCTACATAATGACAGAACAGCACTAGAGTCCTTATAAATAATAAGTGATTAATGAGGTTCAACCGCTAACGGGCTCTGGGCCGTCCATTGTGTTTACCTGGCTTTATGTGGTGCAATGCCAGATACTTCCACCTCCAAAACACTGACCAGGAAACAGCGTCTTCCTGTCACCCCAGGAAAATATGGACGTCCTATAATATAACTGCACTTCTATAGGAGACATCTTGTAACATATCTGAACATCAATAGGAATTGTGGAATTCTGAAAACAACGTGTGATATTCCAGACTCTATATCCTTAATGAGATAATGTCCTCGGCTCCGCTACAGGGGAAAGTGTCTGAATGGCTCTCTGCACTGAATGAAAAACACAGATACCTGCTACGGAGCCTGGTTTGAATCCTAGTGTCAGCTTTTTGTGACAGTCACATTGTCTTCCAGTCCCAAGTACCAAATAATTAACTCGCCAAATGTGACTGAAAAGGTTGTGAACAATACGAGATACAACTGTACAGAACATGCAGAAATGTCAACTTCCCCCATTTACGTCTTACTCCTCGGTCACTATCATGAACACAGACTATCCACAAATAAAGAGCCAGTGCCGACCTTTCACTACCCACATTAGGTGAATGTACTGCACACTCTGGTTCTCTGTAACCAGTGGAGTCAAAAAAATATGAGGTGTAACTCGATCACTGAAACATAATTCAGTGTAAGGTGATGTGGCAGACACGGGTTCAGTAACATGGGGCAATAAGAAGTATTACAACAGTAATAGTGGTGAACCCAAAGGGGTATTAAACGTAAGTGTGCGCCTCTAATCAGAAACATTTCCAAACCTGTGTCCTACTGACTGAAACAATGTGTGTAAAGACTGCGGGATGGCGGGCACAGGCTATTGTGGTACGCACTGAGGGCATATTACTGGGGTGCTACTTTACTAGTGACAGCAAGAATCAAAACGACATTACACGACTGTAACCACAATACCCGACTATAACTGTGTACACAAATGAAACACTGTAAAAACATTACACGACTGTAACCACATTAAACGACTGTAAGCACATTATACGATTGTAACATTGTAACTACATTAGACGATTGTAACATTGTAACCACATTCAACAACTGTAACCACATTCCATGACTGTAACATTGTAACCACATTCCACGATTGTAACCACATTCAACAACTGCAACCACATTACATGACAGTAACATTGTAACCACATTCCACGATTGTAACCACATTCAACAACTGTAACCACATTCCATGACAGTAACATTGTAACCACATTCCACGATTGTAACCACATTCAACAACTGCAACCACATTACATGACAGTAACAGTGTAACCACATTAAACGACTGTAAGCACATTATACGATTGTAACATTGTAACTACATTACATGACAGTAACAGTGTAACCACATTAAACGACTGTAAGCACATTACACGTCAGTATCATTGTACCCAAATCACATGACAGTAACCACAATACACTACTTTAACCACATTACATGACAGTAACAACATTACACTACTGTAGCAATAAACGGCTTACATACAGATCCATCTGCTACCAGCAGCCACTAAAAATGATATATGACCCCTAGTATCTTCAAACCCTCCCTCCTGAATTGTAAGGTAAGACCAATTTTCACTGAAGACTCAATGATATACTGAGCCATAATCTTTCGCTGGTTTCTGATGCTGGTTACCAGAAATGATGTAATAAGTGATACCATGGGCCACACTCTCAGTGTGAGTGTGACAGTGACTGAATGTGAGAAGTGAACGTGTGCCCCACATCCTAAATGTACTACACCAGATGCCTTAAATATATATCTACAGGGGCCAAAGACTATCGTTATAATTATAGCTTTGTAAGGTGCCACAGTGCTCTGCAACACCCGACAAGTATGGAGAAGACCTGGGTGGATGCCCCCTTTTCTGGACACCCCTGAATACGTTGGAAGTGAAAGCACCTGACAGAATCTGCCCTAGGTCACCCTCCAGACATTACTCACAGGGAGGCATCACCAGCCCCTCCCACCCAATGTTTCCTAGCCAGGAAAACAGGGGGTACACTGCCAGGCCCCTTCCCACGCAAACCATAATAAGCTCAATAAACCCAGGAAAGTGTCAGCATTCATTTCTAGAATTCTGGCAGGGTCTGGACAGCATTAATGTAAATCCATACTGCTGTTTATATATAAGGCAATTACCCGCAATGACTTTACTTTTGCTTGCTAACAGTATAGCTGAATAATTGCAGTAGGCATCATTAAATGCTTTCATATACATTACAGAAACTAATCGTAATAACATAATGGCATAACAGTTCCCTGTGTACACAACGCTACCGGTATAGGCAGTATATAATTGATGTTTACGGCATTATAGCTGTCTGATTGTAGAGGAATAAGAACAGGGATCGTGGGCACAGGTAGAACTGAACGTCAGGGATGTTGCAGCGTAGGATGTGTATATACAGTGTTCTGTAATTATCCACATTGTATAAATACACAGAACACTCAGAAAGTTGTATGTTACTCTGTAGCACGTTGTGCATTCAAGTGTAAATAGAACAAACAATTCTACAACAATCACCATTGTGTGGAAAGGTTAGATCACAATTATACACAAGGTCCTCATTACATGCAGTTTTCCCACAGAGGCAGATCTCAGCCCGAGCTACTGATCCAGTTATGAGATCATACAAGTGCATAGGGTAATTAATGAGGGTAATAGGGTCATCCTGGTTTCTAATCTTTAGCTGTGGAGGAAACAGTAACAATTGCAGCTCACTGCCAAAGCTATATAAGGGACAGTATAGATAGCTATAGGATGTGAACAGATTTATCATTTGCATACTGTAATCTGAGGTTGTTTTCTAATACAATTGTTGTATATATAAGGACTTCATTGCACTATACACAATCTTCAATCAAGCAAGTATTAGATATAGCTGAACCCCAGAGCTCACCTTTATCCCAGTGTAATAAACTGTGTCAGTCTCACAGTGTCACATAGCCCCACAGTATACATTTCTCATATTTATACAGACAGATCATCTTCAGCAAAATAATACAAAGTATACTGACAGACCCTATCCTATCCCCAAGACCCAGCCTGGAAACTCTGAACACCTGTGCAATGTATGGGTCACACAATAAGCAGTTTACATCCCTTGTTCATCATCATATACATAATCATATATAATCTACATCAAGTCACAGGGGCTCCTACAGACCACCTACAATCAACAGGTACCATATCAACCCTCCACATGTCATGTAAACACAGACTCCCATAGGTATAGCATGCACCTACAGAGCGACCCCACAATGTACCATACTTCATAATAAGGCCCCCAGACCCCCAAAGTATGCATCTAGAAGTGACCCCACAACATGACATACCACTTCAGAACCCCTGACCCCAATGGGCACAACGTGCACCTACAGAGCCCCACAGCATGACATGTAATCTCAGAATACCCAGAGCATGCACATACAAGTGACCCCAGAGAAAAGAGCGTCTCACCTGAGGATGGCGCTGTCCCCCTGTCGCACCGTCACGTTGTCCATGGCTTTGGGGAAGCCGGGGTCCCCGCTGCGCACCGGCACTCCTGCGGGCACAAGAAAGAGCAGCCTGAGACACAGGGCGAGCAGCCACCTCCAGGGGGCGATCCCCATCCTGCCCCCGACAACCAGGCACTGACACACGCACACACAGTCCCCGGGGCTCTCTCTGCTACATGTCCCCGGACCCCTCCGCATCTCCCCGGGATCCGAGCCTGTGTCAGTGGCTGTCTCTGCGCTGTCTCCCTCCCCTCTCTGACCCTCCTCTCTCTCTCCCCCTCCCTTCTCTTCCTCTATATATTTCTCTCTCATTCGGAGACCTCCTCCTGTTAACCCCCTGTCATCACTCCTTACCTGCAGCTCCGGGGGGGGACCCCTTACACACCCAGAATTTGTCTGCTGCTGATCCCCCAGGAATGTGAGAAACCTATTTCCTCCATACAGCAATAGTCTATCTTGCTGAGCCCCAAGATGTTCTGCAGCAGCCTCACAGACTCTGCACGGGGATTTACTGTATCAATTCCTAATAAAGGTGACATCTATATTCCAGTTGCCATGTCCCATCCAATATCCGAAAATGCACTTTAGTGCTAGGAGAGAAGAATTTGTGATTGTTGTATATACTGTGATTATATGTGTATTGTAATAAGTTAATCTGTTATACATCTGCTATAGCTGTATTGTGTGGATGGATGATAGTAGCAGAACAATAATTATGACCATGTCATACGTAAATGTAGAAATGACCATTAGTTGGTCAGTGCTCGCTGCATATCTGTGTGAAAATCCTTCCCACATTATAAGTAATACACTGCCCTGTTACTAGATATATTGCAAAGATGTACAAAGTGGACACTCCAAGCATTGCAAACTGCGTTCATTGTTACACTATCACAGTCCAGATTTTATATATATATATATATATATATATATATATATATATATACATATATATAGATATAGAGAGAGAGAGAGAGAGAGAGAGAGAGAGAGAGAGAGAGAGACACACACACACACACACACACACACACACACACACACACACACACAGTGGTGGAAGTGGGGGGGGCGGGGAAGGTATACGGTGGTTTGTCATGCCACCACTTCTACTGTGTTTATTGTAACACACTCACATTCAAGTCAAATATATATATATATATATATATATATATATATATATATATATATATATATATATATACATATACATATATACACACACACACACACACACATACAGTGGTGGAAGTGGAGGGTATACGGGGGTATGTCATACTGCCACTTCTCCTGCTACCTTCATTGTATCACTATTACATTCCATTAACTTACATTTAACATACCGCCACTGGGTAACATCATGTTGGCAGGCACAGTACAACTGATGTAGCTCAGTATACAATATATATTTCTATTGTTCTCCTACATCAACAAATGTCACACTAAGTGCTTTATATTTTAGTCATTTGACTGATACATAATACTGATCACACTGTATTTTGCCCAGAAAAAGACTGCATCTTTTAACCAACAGCTAAAATTTTATTTTACTTACAAATGTTTTTATTCCACTTGTAAACAGTTTACATGAACAATCAAATCATGGAATGTGGTCAGTAAGTCACCTTGCTGTGTTGTTCTTATTTCATTTGAGATTTTATGTGTT